>NW_028295664.1:976590-1139200 GCF_964341445.2 Mesoplodon mirus
ACCTCCTGGTTCGCAAAGGTTGCCAATTTGGCAGAGGATGAAAGGGAAGAGGGAGAACCAATGAGAGAGTAGCTGTTAGGCATTTGGATGGGCACATGTCACTCTAATTTCCCGGCAGGAAGAAGCATTAACCAAAGTCTCAGCCACCCACCGGGAAACAGTATAGGTCCTGAACCAAAAGTTTGGACTTGCGTTCAGCTCACAAAAAACGAGTTGAAAAATGGAGCTCAGGGGCACAGCAATTCACAAACTGGCAGAGTAATCAAGGAAAACTATCGCCCAAAAATCTGCTGAGGGAAGGCCACGAGGCGGACTCGAAAGCGAGGCAGAATAGCAGGAAACAGATCTCAAGAGGTACGTTGGAATCGCCTGTAAAGCACAGGAAGAGGGGCACAACTTCGACAATGATGCACTTGGCCAAAAATGGCGAATGCGTTTTCTCCTGAATGCATACGCCCTTTTTGGCCAAGCAAGCAAGCGGGCAATGCAAATCTGCACTACAAAGAAGTATCACTTCCCACCGCTCAAAAGGGACATCCACAAAATGTGTAAAAAACAGAAAGGCAAGACAGGCCTTGGAGAACAGGGAGCCATGTTATGCTGATGGGCGGGATGTAAGTTGCCAACTGCCTCACTGGAGGAGTGCATTGTGTTCCCTAAAACAAGTAAACAACAGAGCTACAGAGCCAAGGGCACTTCCAGTCTAGGGAATATACCTTGGGAAAACTGAAAATCAATAAGACAGAGCCACCCCCAAATTTAGGGCTGCACTGCTTACAAGAACCTCAACTTGGGTACACCTTAAATATGCCAGGAAATATAAAAATGGTTCCAAAAATTGTGGAAGTTATGTACGATGGAATATCCCTCAGCCATGAAATCAATGTCATAAGACCAGTAGCAGCAAAATGAGTGGATTCAGGTACGATGATTCTAAGTGAAATAAGTCACACAGAAAAAGAAACTTATCATAAGATATCACTTAGGAAGATCCTGTAACCATGGCTACACATGAACTGAGTTAGGAAAGAGAACAGAGTCTCACATTTAGAAAACACTTGTATGCCTGCTTAAGGGGGAAGGAGAGGTGGGGTGATGCATAAAACCAGAGCTTGATATAAGCACAGGTACCGTTCCAAAAACCAACTATGGAATAGACAAGACCTACACCTTCCTCACTGAAAGGGACTCAAAACCCCATATTTCCCGCAGAGGAATATATCTGACTAGTAAGAATCTTAAAACCTATGTATTGATATGTCTCCATAAGGGAATCAAGTGTGTCTAGACTGCCATAAACATGGCAGTGAGAATCAGCTCAAACCCACTATAAAAAGGACGTTCAAAAACAAAACATAAAACGGAAATTCTGTACAATTCCTTCAGCGTTTCTGATGCAACCTCGAATGACCCTATCTACAATGACAGCTGGATGTGGCATGAGGCTGGACACTTGGGACTGAGAGGATTGTTGAGACTGGGTGAGCACATGCAGACCCTTTCAAGCAGTAATCCATGGCACCCATTCCATGGGTCCCAACTCTCCAGGTTGAAGGGAATATTACTACAGCTATAACATGTACGGGAAACCTAGAGAATGGACACACTGTGAATACGAAAGGTCTCTAAAACTCAACGAATAGTCCCTCTCCTGGTGCTCCGGTTTGACTTTCCAACTGCTTTTCTATCAATCTCCCAACTTGGAGAGACAGCCCCTTTAACCTCCTGGTTTGCACAGGTTGCCAATTTGGCCGAGGATGAAAGGGAAGAGGGAGAACTAATGAGAGAGTAGCTGTTAGGCATTTGGATGGGCACATGTCACTCTAATTTCCCGGCAGGAAGAAGAATTAACCAAAGTCTCAGCCACCCACCGGGAACCAGTATAGTTCCTGAACCAAAATTTTGGACTTGCGTTCAGCTCACAAAAAACGAGTTGAAAAATGGAGCTCAGGGGCACAGCAATTCACAAACTGGCAGAGTAATCAAGGACAACTATCGCCCAAAAATCTGCTGAGGAAAGGCAACGAGGCGGACTCAAAAGCGAAGCAGAATAGCAGAAAACAGATTTCAAGAGGTACGTTGGAATCGCCTGTAAAGCACAGGAAGAGGGGCACAACTTCGACAATGATGCACTTGGCCAAAAATGGCGGATGCGTTTTCTCCTGAATGCATACGCCCTTTTTGGCGAAGCAAGCAAGCGGGCAATGCAAATCTGCACTACAAAGAAGTATCACTTCCCACCGCTCAAAAGGGAAATCCACAAAATGTGTAAAAAACAGAAAGGCAAGACAGGCCTTGGAGAACAGGGAGCCATGTTATGCTGATGGGCGGGATGTAAGTTGCCAACTGCCTCACTGGAGGAGTGCATTGTGTTCCCTAAAACAAGTAAACAACAGAGCTACAGAGCCAAGGGCACTTCCAGTCTAGGGAATATACCTTGGGAAAACTGAAAATCAATAAGACAGAGCCACCCCCAAATTTAGGGCTGCACTGCTTACAAGAACCTCAACTTGGGTACACCTTAAATATGCCAGGAAATATAAAAATGGTTCCAAAAATTGTGGAAGTTATGTACGATGGAATATCCCTCAGCCATGAAATCAATGTCATAAGACCAGTAGCAGCAAAATGAGTGGATTCAGGTACGATGATTCTAAGTGAAATAAGTCACACAGAAAAAGAAACTTATCATAAGATATCACTTAGGAAGATCCTGTAAACATGGCTACACATGAACTGAGTTAGGAAAGAGAACAGAGTCTCACATTTAGAAAACACTCGTATGCCTGCTTAAGGGGGAAGGAGAGGTGGGGTGATGCATAAAACCAGAGCTTGATATAAGCACAGGTACCGTTCCAAAAACCAAGTGTGGAATAGACAAGACCTACACCTTCCTCAATGAAAGGGACTCAAAACCCCATATTTCCCGCAGAGGAATATATCTGACTAGTAAGAATCTTAAAACCTATGTATTGATATGTCTCCATAAGGGAATCAAGTGTGTCTAGACTGGCATAAACATGGCAGTGAGAATCAGCTCAAACCCACTATAAAAAGGACGTTCAAAAACAAAACATAAAACGGAAATTCTTTACAATTCCTTCAGCGTTTCTGATGCAACCTCGAATGACCCTATCTACAATGACAGCTGGATGTGGCATGAGGCTGGACACTTGGGACTGAGAGGATTGGTGAGACTGGGTGAGCACATGCAGACCCTTTCAAGCAGTAATCCATGGCACCCATTCCATGGGTCCCAACTCTCCAGGTTGAAGGGAATATTACTACAGCTATAACATGTATGGGAAACCTAGAGAATGGACACACTGTGAATACGAAAGGTCTCTAAAACTCAACGAATTGTCCCTCTCCTGGTGCTCCGGTTTGACTTTCCAACTGCTTTCCTATCAATCTCCCAACTTGGAGAGACAGCCCCTTTAACCTCCTGGTTCGCACAGGTTGCCAATTTGGCAGAGGATGAAAGGGAAGAGGGAGAACCAATGAGAGAGTAGCTGTTAGGCATTTGGATGGGCACATGTCACTCTAATTTCCCGGCAGGAAGAAGAATTAACCAAAGTCTCAGCCACCCACTGGGAACCAGTATAGGTCCTGAACCAAAATTTTGGACTTGCATTCAGCTCACAAAAAACGAGTTGAAAAATGGAGCTCAGGGGCACAGCAATTCACAAACTGGCAGAGTAATCAAGGACAACTATCGCCCAAAAATCTGCTGAGGGAAGGCAACGAGGCGCACTCGAAAGCGAGGCAGAATAGCAGGAAACAGATTTCAAGAGGTACGTTGGAATCGCCTGTAAAGCACAGGAAGAGGGGCACAACTTCGACAATGATGCACTTGGCCAAAAAGGGCGGATGTGTTTTCTCCTAAATATATTCAGGAGAAAACGCATCCGCCCTTTTTGGCCAAGCAAGCAAGCGGGCAATGCAAATCTGCACTACAAAGAAGTATAACTTCCCACCGGTCAAAAGGGACATCCACAAAATGTGTAAAATCCAGAAAGGCAAGACCGGCCCTGGAGAACTGGGAGCCTTGTTATGCTGATGGGCGGGATGTAAGTTGCCAACTGCCTCACTGGAGGAGTGCATTGTGTTCCCTAAAACAAGTAAACAACAGAGCTACAGAGCCAAGGGCACTTCCAGTCTAGGGAATATACCTTGGGAAAACTGAAAATCAATAAGACAGAGCAACCCCCAAATTTAGGGCTGCACTGCTTACAAGAACCTCAACTTGGGTACACCTTGAATATCCCAGGAAATATAAAAATGGTTCCAAAAATTGTGGAAGTTATGTATGATGGAATATCCCTCAGCCATGAAATCAATGTCATAAGACCAGTAGCAGCAAAATGAGTGGATTCAGGTACGATGATTCTAAGTGAAATAAATCACACAGAAAAAGAAACTTATCATAAGATATCACTTAGGAAGATCCTGTAACCATGGGTACACATGAACTGAGTTAGGAAAGAGAACAGAGTCTCACATTTAGAAAACACTCGTATGCCTGCTTAAGGGGGAAGGAGAGGTGGGGTGATGCATAAAACCAGAGTTTGATATAAGCACAGGTACCGTTCCAAAAACCAACTATGGAATAGACAAGACCTAAACCTTCCTCAGTGATAGGGACTCAAAACACCATATTTCCCGCAGAGGAATATATCTGACTAGTAAGAATCTTAAAAGGTATGTATTGAAATGTCTCCGTAAGGGAATCAAGTGTGTCTAGACTGGCATAAACATGGCAGCGAGAATCAGCTCAAACCCACTATAAAAAGGACGTTCAAAAACAAAACAAAGAAACGGAAATTCTTTACAATTCCTTCAGCGTTTCTGATGCAACCTCGAATGACCCTATCTACAATGACAGCTGTATGTGGCATGAGGCTGGACACTTGGGACTGAGAGGATTGGTGAGACTGGGTGAGCACATGCAGACCCTTTCAAGCAGTAATCCATGGCACCCATTCCATGGGTCCCAACTCTCCAGGTTGAAGGGAATATTACTACAGATATAACATGTGCGGGAATCCTAGAGAATGGATACACTGTGAATACGAAAGGTCTCTAAAACTCAACGAATAGTCCCTCTCCTGGTGCTCCGGTTTGACTTTCCAACTGCTTTACTATCAATCTCCCAACTTGGAGAGACAGCCCCTTTAACCTCCTGGTTCGCAAAGGTTGCCAATTTGGCAGAGGATGAAAGGGAAGAGGGAGAACCAATGAGAGAGTAGCTGTTAGGCATTTGGATGGGCACATGTCACTCTAATTTCCCGGCAGGAAGAAGCATCAACCAAAGTCTCAGCCACCCACCGGGAAACAGTATAGGTCCTGAACCAAAAGTTTGGACTTGCGTTCAGCTCACAAAAAACGAGTTGAAAAATGGAGCTCAGGGGCACAGCAATTCACAAACTGGCAGAGTAATCAAGGAAAACTATCGCCCAAAAATCTGCTGAGGGAAGGCAACGAGGCGGACTCGAAAGCGAGGCAGAATAGCAGGAAACAGATTTCAAGAGGTACGTTGGAATCGCCTGTAAAGCACAGGAAGAGGGGCACAACTTCGACAATGATGCACTTGGCCAAAAATGGCGAATGCGTTTTCTCCTGAATGCATACGCCCTTTTTGGCCAAGCAAGCAAGCGGGCAATGCAAATCTGCACTACAAAGAATTATCACTTCCCACCGCTCAAAAGGGACATCCACAAAATGTGTAAAAACCAGAAAGGCAAGACCGGCCCTGGAGAACCGGGAGCCTTGTTATGCTGATGGGCGGGATGTAAGTTGCCAACTGCCTCACTGGAGGAGTGCATTGTGTTCCCTAAAACAAGTAAACAACAGAGCTACAGAGCCAAGGGCACTTCCAGTCTAGGGAATATACCTTGGGAAAACTGAAAATCAATAAGACACAGCCACCCCCAAATTTAGGGCTGCACTGCTTACAAGAACCTCAACTTTGGTACATCTTAAATATCCCAGGAAATATAAAAATGGTTCCAAAAATTGTGGAAGTTATGTATGATGGAATATCCCTCAGCCATGAAATCAATGTCATAAGACCAGTAGCAGCAAAATGAGTGGATTCCGGTACGATGATTCTAAGTGAAATAAGTCACACAGAAAAAGAAACTTATCATAAGATATCACTTAGGAAGATCCTGTAACCATGGCTACACATGAACTGAGTTAGGAAAGAGAACAGAGTCTCACATTTAGAAAACACTCGTATGCCTGCTTAAGGGGGAAGGAGAGGTGGGGTGATGCATAAAACCAGAGTTTGATATAAGCACAGGTACCGTTCCAAAAACCAACTATGGAATAGACAAGACCTACACCTTCCTCAGTGATAGGGACTCAAAACCCCATATTTCCCGCAGAGGAATATATCTGACTAGTAAGAATCTTAAAAGGTATGTATTGAAATGTCTCCGTAAGGGAATCAAGTGTGTCTAGACTGGCATAAACATGGCAGCGAGAATCAGCTCAAACCCACTATAAAAAGGACGTTCAAAAACAAAACAAAGAAACGGAAATTCTTTACAATTCCTTCAGCGTTTCTGATGCAACCTCGAATGACCCTATCTACAATGACAGCTGTATGTGGCATGAGGCTGGACACTTGGGACTGAGAGGATTGGTGAGACTGGGTGAGCACATGCAGACCCTTTCAAGCAGTAATACATGGCACCCATTCCATGGGTCCCAACTCTCCAGGTTGAAGGGAATATTACTACAGATATAACATGTGCGGGAATCCTAGAGAATGGATACACTGTGAATACGAAAGGTCTCTAAAACTCAACGAATAGTCCCTCTCCTGGTGCTCCGGTTTGACTTTCCAACTGCTTTACTATCAATCTCCCAACTTGGAGAGACAGCCCCTTTAACCTCCTGGTTCGCAAAGGTTGCCAATTTGGCAGAGGATGAAAGGGAAGAGGGAGAACCAATGAGAGAGTAGCTGTTAGGCATTTGGATGGGCACATGTCACTCTAATTTCCCGGCAGGAAGAAGCATTAACCAAAGTCTCAGCCACCCACCGGGAAACAGTATAGGTCCTGAACCAAAAGTTTGGACTTGCGTTCAGCTCACAAAAAACGAGTTGAAAAATGGAGCTCAGGGGCACAGCAATTCACAAACTGGCAGAGTAATCAAGGAAAACTATCGCCCAAAAATCTGCTGAGGGAAGGCCACGAGGCGGACTCGAAAGCGAGGCAGAATAGCAGGAAACAGATCTCAAGAGGTACGTTGGAATCGCCTGTAAAGCACAGGAAGAGGGGCACAACTTCGACAATGATGCACTTGGCCAAAAATGGCGAATGCGTTTTCTCCTGAATGCATACGCCCTTTTTGGCCAAGCAAGCAAGCGGGCAATGCAAATCTGCACTACAAAGAAGTATCACTTCCCACCGCTCAAAAGGGACATCCACAAAATGTGTAAAAAACAGAAAGGCAAGACAGGCCTTGGAGAACAGGGAGCCATGTTATGCTGATGGGCGGGATGTAAGTTGCCAACTGCCTCACTGGAGGAGTGCATTGTGTTCCCTAAAACAAGTAAACAACAGAGCTACAGAGCCAAGGGCACTTCCAGTCTAGGGAATATACCTTGGGAAAACTGAAAATCAATAAGACAGAGCCACCCCCAAATTTAGGGCTGCACTGCTTACAAGAACCTCAACTTGGGTACACCTTAAATATGCCAGGAAATATAAAAATGGTTCCAAAAATTGTGGAAGTTATGTACGATGGAATATCCCTCAGCCATGAAATCAATGTCATAAGACCAGTAGCAGCAAAATGAGTGGATTCAGGTACGATGATTCTAAGTGAAATAAGTCACACAGAAAAAGAAACTTATCATAAGATATCACTTAGGAAGATCCTGTAACCATGGCTACACATGAACTGAGTTAGGAAAGAGAACAGAGTCTCACATTTAGAAAACACTTGTATGCCTGCTTAAGGGGGAAGGAGAGGTGGGGTAATGCATAAAACCAGAGCTTGATATAAGCACAGGTACCGTTCCAAAAACCAACTATGGAATAGACAAGACCTACACCTTCCTCACTGAAAGGGACTCAAAACCCCATATTTCCCGCAGAGGAATATATCTGACTAGTAAGAATCTTAAAACCTATGTATTGATATGTCTCCATAAGGGAATCAAGTGTGTCTAGACTGCCATAAACATGGCAGTGAGAATCAGCTCAAACCCACTATAAAAAGGACGTTCAAAAACAAAACATAAAACGGAAATTCTGTACAATTCCTTCAGCGTTTCTGATGCAACCTCGAATGACCCTATCTACAATGACAGCTGGATGTGGCATGAGGCTGGACACTTGGGACTGAGAGGATTGTTGAGACTGGGTGAGCACATGCAGACCCTTTCAAGCAGTAATCCATGGCACCCATTCCATGGGTCCCAACTCTCCAGGTTGAAGGGAATATTACTACAGCTATAACATGTACGGGAAACCTAGAGAATGGACACACTGTGAATACGAAAGGTCTCTAAAACTCAACGAATAGTCCCTCTCCTGGTGCTCCGGTTTGACTTTCCAACTGCTTTTCTATCAATCTCCCAACTTGGAGAGACAGCCCCTTTAACCTCCTGGTTTGCACAGGTTGCCAATTTGGCCGAGGATGAAAGGGAAGAGGGAGAACTAATGAGAGAGTAGCTGTTAGGCATTTGGATGGGCACATGTCACTCTAATTTCCCGGCAGGAAGAAGAATTAACCAAAGTCTCAGCCACCCACCGGGAACCAGTATAGTTCCTGAACCAAAATTTTGGACTTGCGTTCAGCTCACAAAAAACGAGTTGAAAAATGGAGCTCAGGGGCACAGCAATTCACAAACTGGCAGAGTAATCAAGGACAACTATCGCCCAAAAATCTGCTGAGGAAAGGCAACGAGGCGGACTCAAAAGCGAAGCAGAATAGCAGAAAACAGATTTCAAGAGGTACGTTGGAATCGCCTGTAAAGCACAGGAAGAGGGGCACAACTTCGACAATGATGCACTTGGCCAAAAATGGCGGATGCGTTTTCTCCTGAATGCATACGCCCTTTTTGGCGAAGCAAGCAAGCGGGCAATGCAAATCTGCACTACAAAGAAGTATCACTTCCCACCGCTCAAAAGGGAAATCCACAAAATGTGTAAAAAACAGAAAGGCAAGACAGGCCTTGGAGAACAGGGAGCCATGTTATGCTGATGGGCGGGATGTAAGTTGCCAACTGCCTCACTGGAGGAGTGCATTGTGTTCCCTAAAACAAGTAAACAACAGAGCTACAGAGCCAAGGGCACTTCCAGTCTAGGGAATATACCTTGGGAAAACTGAAAATCAATAAGACAGAGCCACCCCCAAATTTAGGGCTGCACTGCTTACAAGAACCTCAACTTGGGTACACCTTAAATATGCCAGGAAATATAAAAATGGTTCCAAAAATTGTGGAAGTTATGTACGATGGAATATCCCTCAGCCATGAAATCAATGTCATAAGACCAGTAGCAGCAAAATGAGTGGATTCAGGTACGATGATTCTAAGTGAAATAAGTCACACAGAAAAAGAAACTTATCATAAGATATCACTTAGGAAGATCCTGTAAACATGGCTACACATGAACTGAGTTAGGAAAGAGAACAGAGTCTCACATTTAGAAAACACTCGTATGCCTGCTTAAGGGGGAAGGAGAGGTGGGGTGATGCATAAAACCAGAGCTTGATATAAGCACAGGTACCGTTCCAAAAACCAAGTGTGGAATAGACAAGACCTACACCTTCCTCAATGAAAGGGACTCAAAACCCCATATTTCCCGCAGAGGAATATATCTGACTAGTAAGAATCTTAAAACCTATGTATTGATATGTCTCCATAAGGGAATCAAGTGTGTCTAGACTGGCATAAACATGGCAGTGAGAATCAGCTCAAACCCACTATAAAAAGGACGTTCAAAAACAAAACATAAAACGGAAATTCTTTACAATTCCTTCAGCGTTTCTGATGCAACCTCGAATGACCCTATCTACAATGACAGCTGGATGTGGCATGAGGCTGGACACTTGGGACTGAGAGGATTGGTGAGACTGGGTGAGCACATGCAGACCCTTTCAAGCAGTAATCCATGGCACCCATTCCATGGGTCCCAACTCTCCAGGTTAAAGGGAATATTACTACAGCTATAACATGTATGGGAAACCTAGAGAATGGACACACTGTGAATACGAAAGGTCTCTAAAACTCAACGAATTGTCCCTCACCTGGTGCTCCGGTTTGACTTTCCAACTGCTTTCCTATCAATCTCCCAACTTGGAGAGACAGCCCCTTTAACCTCCTGGTTCGCACAGGTTGCCAATTTGGCAGAGGATGAAAGGGAAGAGGGAGAACCAATGAGAGAGTAGCTGTTAGGCATTTGGATGGGCACATGTCACTCTAATTTCCCGGCAGGAAGAAGAATTAACCAAAGTCTCAGCCACCCACTGGGAACCAGTATAGGTCCTGAACCAAAATTTTGGACTTGCATTCAGCTCACAAATAACGAGTTGAAAAATGGAGCTCAGGGGCACAGCAATTCACAAACTGGCAGAGTAATCAAGGACAACTATCGCCCAAAAATCTGCTGAGGGAAGGCAACGAGGCGGACTCGAAAGCGAGGCAGAATAGCAGGAAACAGATTTCAAGAGGTACGTTGGAATCGCCTGTAAAGCACAGGAAGAGGGGCACAACTTCGACAATGATGCACTTGGCCAAAAAGGGCGGATGTGTTTTCTCCTGAATATATTCAGGAGAAAACGCATCCGCCCTTTTTGGCCAAGCAAGCAAGCGGGCAATGCAAATCTGCACTACAAAGAAGTATCACTTCCCACCGGTCAAAAGGGACATCCACAAAATGTGTAAAATCCAGAAAGGCAAGACCGGCCCTGGAGAACAGGGAGCCTTGTTATGCTGATGGGCGGGATGTAAGTTGCCAACTGCCTCACTGGAGGAGTGCATTGTGTTCCCTAAAACAAGTAAACAACAGAGCTACAGAGCCAAGGGCACTTCCAGTCTAGGGAATATACCTTGGGAAAACTGAAAATCAATAAGACAGAGCAACCCCCAAATTTAGGGCTGCACTGCTTACAAGAACCTCAACTTGGGTACACCTTGAATATCCCAGGAAATATAAAAATGGTTCCAAAAATTGTGGAAGTTATGTATGAAATAACTTTGAAAATCCCTCAGCCATGAAATCAATGTCATAAGACCAGTAGCAGCAAAATGAGTGGATTCAGGTACGATGATTCTAAGTGAAATAAATCACACAGAAAAAGAAACTTATCATAAGATATCACTTAGGAAGATCCTGTAACCATGGGTACACATGAACTGAGTTAGGAAAGAGAACAGAGTCTCACATTTAGAAAACCCTCGTATGCCTGCTTAAGGGGGAAGGAGAGGTGGGGTGATGCATAAAACCAGAGTTTGATATAAGCACAGGTACCGTTCCAAAAACCAACTATGGAATAGACAAGACCTACACCTTCCTCAGTGATAGGGACTCAAAACCCCATATTTCCCGCAGAGGAATATATCTGACTAGTAAGAATCTTAAAAGGTATGTATTGAAATGTCTCCGTAAGGGAATCAAGTGTGTCTAGACTGGCATAAACATGGCAGCGAGAATCAGCTCAAACCCACTATAAAAAGGACGTTCAAAAACAAAACAAAGAAACGGAAATTCTTTACAATTCCTTCAGCGTTTCTGATGCAACCTCGAATGACCCTATCTACAATGACAGCTGTATGTGGCATGAGGCTGGACACTTGGGACTGAGAGGATTGGTGAGACTGGGTGAGCACATGCAGACCCTTTCAAGCAGTAATCCATGGCACCCATTCCATGGGTCCCAACTCTCCAGGTTGAAGGGAATATTACTACAGATATAACATGTGCGGGAATCCTAGAGAATGGATACACTGTGAATACGAAAGGTCTCTAAAACTCAACGAATAGTCCCTCTCCTGGTGCTCCGGTTTGACTTTCCAACTGCTTTACTATCAATCTCCCAACTTGGAGAGACAGCCCCTTTAACCTCCTGGTTCGCAAAGGTTGCCAATTTGGCAGAGGATGAAAGGGAAGAGGGAGAACCAATGAGAGAGTAGCTGTTAGGCATTTGGATGGGCACATGTCACTCTAATTTCCCGGCAGGAAGAAGCATTAACCAAAGTCTCAGCCACCCACCGGGAAACAGTATAGGTCCTGAACCAAAAGTTTGGACTTGCGTTCAGCTCACAAAAAACGAGTTGAAAAATGGAGCTCAGGGGCACAGCAATTCACAAACTGGCAGAGTAATCAAGGAAAACTATCGCCCAAAAATCTGCTGAGGGAAGGCCACGAGGCGGACTCGAAAGCGAGGCAGAATAGCAGGAAACAGATCTCAAGAGGTACGTTGGAATCGCCTGTAAAGCACAGGAAGAGGGGCACAACTTCGACAATGATGCACTTGGCCAAAAATGGCGAATGCGTTTTCTCCTGAATGCATACGCCCTTTTTGGCCAAGCAAGCAAGCGGGCAATGCAAATCTGCACTACAAAGAAGTATCACTTCCCACCGCTCAAAAGGGACATCCACAAAATGTGTAAAAAACAGAAAGGCAAGACAGGCCTTGGAGAACAGGGAGCCATGTTATGCTGATGGGCGGGATGTAAGTTGCCAACTGCCTCACTGGAGGAGTGCATTGTGTTCCCTAAAACAAGTAAACAACAGAGCTACAGAGCCAAGGGCACTTCCAGTCTAGGGAATATACCTTGGGAAAACTGAAAATCAATAAGACAGAGCCACCCCCAAATTTAGGGCTGCACTGCTTACAAGAACCTCAACTTGGGTACACCTTAAATATGCCAGGAAATATAAAAATGGTTCCAAAAATTGTGGAAGTTATGTACGATGGAATATCCCTCAGCCATGAAATCAATGTCATAAGACCAGTAGCAGCAAAATGAGTGGATTCAGGTACGATGATTCTAAGTGAAATAAGTCACACAGAAAAAGAAACTTATCATAAGATATCACTTAGGAAGATCCTGTAACCATGGCTACACATGAACTGAGTTAGGAAAGAGAACAGAGTCTCACATTTAGAAAACACTTGTATGCCTGCTTAAGGGGGAAGGAGAGGTGGGGTGATGCATAAAACCAGAGCTTGATATAAGCACAGGTACCGTTCCAAAAACCAACTATGGAATAGACAAGACCTACACCTTCCTCACTGAAAGGGACTCAAAACCCCATATTTCCCGCAGAGGAATATATCTGACTAGTAAGAATCTTAAAACCTATGTATTGATATGTCTCCATAAGGGAATCAAGTGTGTCTAGACTGCCATAAACATGGCAGTGAGAATCAGCTCAAACCCACTATAAAAAGGACGTTCAAAAACAAAACATAAAACGGAAATTCTGTACAATTCCTTCAGCGTTTCTGATGCAACCTCGAATGACCCTATCTACAATGACAGCTGGATGTGGCATGAGGCTGGACACTTGGGACTGAGAGGATTGTTGAGACTGGGTGAGCACATGCAGACCCTTTCAAGCAGTAATCCATGGCACCCATTCCATGGGTCCCAACTCTCCAGGTTGAAGGGAATATTACTACAGCTATAACATGTACGGGAAACCTAGAGAATGGACACACTGTGAATACGAAAGGTCTCTAAAACTCAACGAATAGTCCCTCTCCTGGTGCTCCGGTTTGACTTTCCAACTGCTTTTCTATCAATCTCCCAACTTGGAGAGACAGCCCCTTTAACCTCCTGGTTTGCACAGGTTGCCAATTTGGCCGAGGATGAAAGGGAAGAGGGAGAACTAATGAGAGAGTAGCTGTTAGGCATTTGGATGGGCACATGTCACTCTAATTTCCCGGCAGGAAGAAGAATTAACCAAAGTCTCAGCCACCCACCGGGAACCAGTATAGTTCCTGAACCAAAATTTTGGACTTGCGTTCAGCTCACAAAAAACGAGTTGAAAAATGGAGCTCAGGGGCACAGCAATTCACAAACTGGCAGAGTAATCAAGGACAACTATCGCCCAAAAATCTGCTGAGGAAAGGCAACGAGGCGGACTCAAAAGCGAAGCAGAATAGCAGAAAACAGATTTCAAGAGGTACGTTGGAATCGCCTGTAAAGCACAGGAAGAGGGGCACAACTTCGACAATGATGCACTTGGCCAAAAATGGCGGATGCGTTTTCTCCTGAATGCATACGCCCTTTTTGGCGAAGCAAGCAAGCGGGCAATGCAAATCTGCACTACAAAGAAGTATCACTTCCCACCGCTCAAAAGGGAAATCCACAAAATGTGTAAAAAACAGAAAGGCAAGACAGGCCTTGGAGAACAGGGAGCCATGTTATGCTGATGGGCGGGATGTAAGTTGCCAACTGCCTCACTGGAGGAGTGCATTGTGTTCCCTAAAACAAGTAAACAACAGAGCTACAGAGCCAAGGGCACTTCCAGTCTAGGGAATATACCTTGGGAAAACTGAAAATCAATAAGACAGAGCCACCCCCAAATTTAGGGCTGCACTGCTTACAAGAACCTCAACTTGGGTACACCTTAAATATGCCAGGAAATATAAAAATGGTTCCAAAAATTGTGGAAGTTATGTACGATGGAATATCCCTCAGCCATGAAATCAATGTCATAAGACCAGTAGCAGCAAAATGAGTGGATTCAGGTACGATGATTCTAAGTGAAATAAGTCACACAGAAAAAGAAACTTATCATAAGATATCACTTAGGAAGATCCTGTAAACATGGCTACACATGAACTGAGTTAGGAAAGAGAACAGAGTCTCACATTTAGAAAACACTCGTATGCCTGCTTAAGGGGGAAGGAGAGGTGGGGTGATGCATAAAACCAGAGCTTGATATAAGCACAGGTACCGTTCCAAAAACCAAGTGTGGAATAGACAAGACCTACACCTTCCTCAATGAAAGGGACTCAAAACCCCATATTTCCCGCAGAGGAATATATCTGACTAGTAAGAATCTTAAAACCTATGTATTGATATGTCTCCATAAGGGAATCAAGTGTGTCTAGACTGGCATAAACATGGCAGTGAGAATCAGCTCAAACCCACTATAAAAAGGACGTTCAAAAACAAAACATAAAACGGAAATTCTTTACAATTCCTTCAGCGTTTCTGATGCAACCTCGAATGACCCTATCTACAATGACAGCTGGATGTGGCATGAGGCTGGACACTTGGGACTGAGAGGATTGGTGAGACTGGGTGAGCACATGCAGACCCTTTCAAGCAGTAATCCATGGCACCCATTCCATGGGTCCCAACTCTCCAGGTTGAAGGGAATATTACTACAGCTATAACATGTATGGGAAACCTAGAGAATGGACACACTGTGAATACGAAAGGTCTCTAAAACTCAACGAATTGTCCCTCTCCTGGTGCTCCGGTTTGACTTTCCAACTGCTTTCCTATCAATCTCCCAACTTGGAGAGACAGCCCCTTTAACCTCCTGGTTCGCACAGGTTGCCAATTTGGCAGAGGATGAAAGGGAAGAGGGAGAACCAATGAGAGAGTAGCTGTTAGGCATTTGGATGGGCACATGTCACTCTAATTTCCCGGCAGGAAGAAGAATTAACCAAAGTCTCAGCCACCCACTGGGAACCAGTATAGGTCCTGAACCAAAATTTTGGACTTGCATTCAGCTCACAAAAAACGAGTTGAAAAATGGAGCTCAGGGGCACAGCAATTCACAAACTGGCAGAGTAATCAAGGACAACTATCGCCCAAAAATCTGCTGAGGGAAGGCAACGAGGCGCACTCGAAAGCGAGGCAGAATAGCAGGAAACAGATTTCAAGAGGTACGTTGGAATCGCCTGTAAAGCACAGGAAGAGGGGCACAACTTCGACAATGATGCACTTGGCCAAAAAGGGCGGATGTGTTTTCTCCTAAATATATTCAGGAGAAAACGCATCCGCCCTTTTTGGCCAAGCAAGCAAGCGGGCAATGCAAATCTGCACTACAAAGAAGTATAACTTCCCACCGGTCAAAAGGGACATCCACAAAATGTGTAAAATCCAGAAAGGCAAGACCGGCCCTGGAGAACTGGGAGCCTTGTTATGCTGATGGGCGGGATGTAAGTTGCCAACTGCCTCACTGGAGGAGTGCATTGTGTTCCCTAAAACAAGTAAACAACAGAGCTACAGAGCCAAGGGCACTTCCAGTCTAGGGAATATACCTTGGGAAAACTGAAAATCAATAAGACAGAGCAACCCCCAAATTTAGGGCTGCACTGCTTACAAGAACCTCAACTTGGGTACACCTTGAATATCCCAGGAAATATAAAAATGGTTCCAAAAATTGTGGAAGTTATGTATGATGGAATATCCCTCAGCCATGAAATCAATGTCATAAGACCAGTAGCAGCAAAATGAGTGGATTCAGGTACGATGATTCTAAGTGAAATAAATCACACAGAAAAAGAAACTTATCATAAGATATCACTTAGGAAGATCCTGTAACCATGGGTACACATGAACTGAGTTAGGAAAGAGAACAGAGTCTCACATTTAGAAAACACTCGTATGCCTGCTTAAGGGGGAAGGAGAGGTGGGGTGATGCATAAAACCAGAGTTTGATATAAGCACAGGTACCGTTCCAAAAACCAACTATGGAATAGACAAGACCTAAACCTTCCTCAGTGATAGGGACTCAAAACACCATATTTCCCGCAGAGGAATATATCTGACTAGTAAGAATCTTAAAAGGTATGTATTGAAATGTCTCCGTAAGGGAATCAAGTGTGTCTAGACTGGCATAAACATGGCAGCGAGAATCAGCTCAAACCCACTATAAAAAGGACGTTCAAAAACAAAACAAAGAAACGGAAATTCTTTACAATTCCTTCAGCGTTTCTGATGCAACCTCGAATGACCCTATCTACAATGACAGCTGTATGTGGCATGAGGCTGGACACTTGGGACTGAGAGGATTGGTGAGACTGGGTGAGCACATGCAGACCCTTTCAAGCAGTAATCCATGGCACCCATTCCATGGGTCCCAACTCTCCAGGTTGAAGGGAATATTACTACAGATATAACATGTGCGGGAATCCTAGAGAATGGATACACTGTGAATACGAAAGGTCTCTAAAACTCAACGAATAGTCCCTCTCCTGGTGCTCCGGTTTGACTTTCCAACTGCTTTACTATCAATCTCCCAACTTGGAGAGACAGCCCCTTTAACCTCCTGGTTCGCAAAGGTTGCCAATTTGGCAGAGGATGAAAGGGAAGAGGGAGAACCAATGAGAGAGTAGCTGTTAGGCATTTGGATGGGCACATGTCACTCTAATTTCCCGGCAGGAAGAAGCATCAACCAAAGTCTCAGCCACCCACCGGGAAACAGTATAGGTCCTGAACCAAAAGTTTGGACTTGCGTTCAGCTCACAAAAAACGAGTTGAAAAATGGAGCTCAGGGGCACAGCAATTCACAAACTGGCAGAGTAATCAAGGAAAACTATCGCCCAAAAATCTGCTGAGGGAAGGCAACGAGGCGGACTCGAAAGCGAGGCAGAATAGCAGGAAACAGATTTCAAGAGGTACGTTGGAATCGCCTGTAAAGCACAGGAAGAGGGGCACAACTTCGACAATGATGCACTTGGCCAAAAATGGCGAATGCGTTTTCTCCTGAATGCATACGCCCTTTTTGGCCAAGCAAGCAAGCGGGCAATGCAAATCTGCACTACAAAGAATTATCACTTCCCACCGCTCAAAAGGGACATCCACAAAATGTGTAAAAACCAGAAAGGCAAGACCGGCCCTGGAGAACCGGGAGCCTTGTTATGCTGATGGGCGGGATGTAAGTTGCCAACTGCCTCACTGGAGGAGTGCATTGTGTTCCCTAAAACAAGTAAACAACAGAGCTACAGAGCCAAGGGCACTTCCAGTCTAGGGAATATACCTTGGGAAAACTGAAAATCAATAAGACACAGCCACCCCCAAATTTAGGGCTGCACTGCTTACAAGAACCTCAACTTTGGTACATCTTAAATATCCCAGGAAATATAAAAATGGTTCCAAAAATTGTGGAAGTTATGTATGATGGAATATCCCTCAGCCATGAAATCAATGTCATAAGACCAGTAGCAGCAAAATGAGTGGATTCCGGTACGATGATTCTAAGTGAAATAAGTCACACAGAAAAAGAAACTTATCATAAGATATCACTTAGGAAGATCCTGTAACCATGGCTACACATGAACTGAGTTAGGAAAGAGAACAGAGTCTCACATTTAGAAAACACTCGTATGCCTGCTTAAGGGGGAAGGAGAGGTAGGGTGATGCATAAAACCAGAGCTTGATATAAGCACAGGTACCGTTCCAAAAACCAACTATGGAATAGACAAGACCTACACCTTCCTCACTGAAAGGGACTCAAAACCCCATATTTCCAGCAGAGGAATATATCTGACTAGTAAGAATCTTAAAACCTATGTATTGATATGTCTCCATAAGGGAATCAAGTGTGTCTACACTGGCATAAACATGCCAGTGAGAATCAGCTCAAACCCACTATAAAAAGGACGTTCAAAAACAAAACATAAAACGGAAATTCTGTACAATTCCTTCAGCGTTTCTGATGCAACCTCGAATGACCCTATCTACAATGACAGCTGGATGTGGCATGAGGCTGGACACTTGGGACTGAGAGGATTGGTGAGACTGGGTGAGCACATGCAGACCCTTTAAAGCAGTAATCCATGGCACCCATTCCATGGGTCCCAACTCTCCAGGTTGAAGGGAATATTACTACAGCTATAACATGTACGGGAAACCTAGAGAATGAACACACTGTGAATACGAAAGGTCTCTAAAACTCAACGAATAGTCCCTCTCCTTGTGCTCCGGTTTGACTTTCCAACTGCTTTACTATCAATCTCCCAACTTGGAGAGACAGCCCCTTTAACCTCCTGGTTCGCACAGGTTGCCAATTTGGCCGAGGATGAAAGGGAATAGGGAGAACCAATGAGAGAGTAGCTGTTAGGCATTTGGATGGGCACATGTCACTCTAATTTCCCGGCAGGAAGAAGTATTAACCAAAGTCTCAGCCACCCACCGGGAACCAGTATAGGTGCTGAACCAAAATTTTGGACTTGCGTTCAGCTCACAAAAAACGAGTTGAAAAATGGAGCTCAGGGGCACAGCAATTCACAAACTGGCAGAGTAATCAAGGACAACTATCGCCCAAAAATCTGCTGAGGGAAGGCAACGAGGCGGACTCGAAAGCGAGGCAGAATAGAAGGAAACAGATTTCAAGAGGTACGTTGGAATCGCCTGTAAAGCACAGGAAGAGGGGCACAACTTCGACAATGATGCACTTGGCCAAAAAGGGCGGATGTGTTTTCTCCTGAATATATTCAGGAGAAAACGCATACGCCGTTTTTGGCCAAGCAAGCAAGCGGGCAATGCAAATCTGCACTACAAAGGAGTATCACTTCCCACCGGTCAAAAGGGACATCCACAAAATGTGTAAAAACCAGAAAGGCAAGACAGGCCCTGGAGAACCGGGAGCCTTGTTATGCTGATGGGCGGGATGTAAGTTGCCAACTGCCTCACTGGAGGAGTGCATTGTGTTCCCTAATACAAGTAAACAACAGAGCTACAGAGCCAAGGGCACTTCCAGTCTAGGGAATATACCTTGGGAAAACTGAAAATCAATAAGACACAGCCACCCCCAAATTTAGGGCTGCACTGCTTACAAGAACCTCAACTTTGGTACACCATAAATATCCCAGGAAATATAAAAATGGTTCCAAAAATTGTGGAAGTTATGTATGATGGAATATCCCTCAGCCATGAAATCAATGTCATAAGACCAGTAGCAGCAAAATGAGTGGATTCCGGTATGATGATTCTAAGTGAAATAAGTCACACAGAAAAAGAAACTTATCATAAGATATCACTTAGGAAGATCCTGTAACCATGGCTACACATGAACTGAGTTAGGAAAGAGAACAGAGTCTCACATTGAGAAAACACTCGTATGCCTGCTTAAGGGGGAAGGAGAGGTAGGGTGATGCATAAAACCAGACGTTGATATAAGCACAGGTACCGTTCCAAAAACCAACTATGGAATAGACAAGACCTACACCTTCCTCAGTGAAAGGGACTCAAAACCCCATATTTCCCGCAGAGGAAGAGATCTGACTAGTAAGAATCTTAAAACCTATGTATTGATATGTCTCCTTAAGGGAATCAAGTCTGACTAGACTGGCATAAACATGGCAGCGAGAATCAGCTCAAACCCACTATAAAAAGGACGTTGAAAAACAAAACAAAGAAACAGGGAAATTCTTTACAATTCCTTCAGGTTCTCTGATGCAACCTGGAATGACCCTATCTACAATGACAGCTGGATGTGGCATGAGGCTGGACACTTGGGACTGAGAGGATTGGTGAGACTGGGTGAGCACCTGCAGACCCTTTCAAGCAGTAATGCATGGCACCCATTCCATGGGTCCCAACTCTCCAGGTTGAAGGGAATATTACTACAGCTATAACATGTACGGGAAACCTAGAGAATGGACACACTGTGAATACGAAAGGTCTCTAAAACTCAACGAATAGTCCCTCTCCTGGTGCTCCGGTTTGACTTTCCAACTGCTTTTCTATCAATCTCCCAACTTGGAGAGACAGCCCCTTTAACCTCCTGGTTTGCACAGGTTGCCAATTTGGCCGAGGATGAAAGGGAAGAGGGAGAACTAATGAGAGAGTAGCTGTTAGGCATTTGGATGGGCACATGTCACTCTAATTTCCCGGCAGGAAGAAGAATTAACCAAAGTCTCAGCCACCCACCGGGAACCAGTATAGTTCCTGAACCAAAATTTTGGACTTGCGTTCAGCTCACAAAAAACGAGTTGAAAAATGGAGCTCAGGGGCACAGCAATTCACAAACTGGCAGAGTAATCAAGGACAACTATCGCCCAAAAATCTGCTGAGGAAAGGCAACGAGGCGGACTCAAAAGCGAAGCAGAATAGCAGAAAACAGATTTCAAGAGGTACGTTGGAATCGCCTGTAAAGCACAGGAAGAGGGGCACAACTTCGACAATGATGCACTTGGCCAAAAATGGCGGATGCGTTTTCTCCTGAATGCATACGCCCTTTTTGGCGAAGCAAGCAAGCGGGCAATGCAAATCTGCACTACAAAGAAGTATCACTTCCCACCGCTCAAAAGGGAAATCCACAAAATGTGTAAAAAACAGAAAGGCAAGACAGGCCTTGGAGAACAGGGAGCCATGTTATGCTGATGGGCGGGATGTAACTTGCCAACTGCCTCACTGGAGGAGTGCATTGTGTTCCCTAAAACAAGTAAACAACAGAGCTACAGAGCCAAGGGCACTTCCAGTCTAGGGAATATACCTTGGGAAAACTGAAAATCAATAAGACAGAGCCACCCCCAAATTTAGGGCTGCACTGCTTACAAGAACCTCAACTTGGGTACACCTTAAATATGCCAGGAAATATAAAAATGGTTCCAAAAATTGTGGAAGTTATGTACGATGGAATATCCCTCAGCCATGAAATCAATGTCATAAGACCAGTAGCAGCAAAATGAGTGGATTCAGGTACGATGATTCTAAGTGAAATAAGTCACACAGAAAAAGAAACTTATCATAAGATATCACTTAGGAAGATCCTGTAACCATGGGTACACATGAACTGAGTTAGGAAAGAGAACAGAGTCTCACATTTAGAAAACACTCGTATGCCTGCTTAAGGGGGAAGGAGAGGTGGGGTGATGCATAAAACCAGAGCTTGATATAAGCACAGGTACCGTTCCAAAAACCAACTGTGGAATAGAGAAGACCTACACCTTCCTCAATGAAAGGGACTCAAAACCCCATATTTCCCACAGAGGAATATATCTGACTAGTAAGAATCTTAAAACCTATGTATTGATATGTCTCCATAAGGGAATCAAGTGTGTCTACACTGGCATAAACATGCCAGTGAGAATCAGCTCAAACCCACTATAAAAAGGACGTTCAAAAACAAAACATAAAACGGAAATTCTGTACAATTCCTTCAGCGTTTCTGATGCAACCTCGAATGACCCTATCTACAATGACAGCTGGATGTGGCATGAGGCTGGACACTTGGGACTGAGAGGATTGGTGAGACTGGGTGAGCACATGCAGACCCTTTCAAGCAGTAATCCATGGCACCCATTCCATGGGTCCCAACTCTCCAGGTTGAAGGGAATATTACTACAGCTATAACATGTACGGGAAACCTAGAGAATGGACACACTGTGAATACGAAAGGTCTCTAAAACTCAACGAATAGTCCCTCTCCTGGTGCTCCGGTTTGACTTTCCAACTGCTTTCCTATCAATCTCCCAACTTGGAGAGACAGCCCCTTTAACCTCCTGGTTCGCACAGGTTGCCAATTTGGCCCAGGATGAAAGGGAAGAGGGAGAACCAATGAGAGAGTAGCTGTTAGGCATTTGGATGGGCACATGTCACTCTAATTTCCCGGCAGGAAGAAGAATTAACCAAAGTCTCAGCCACCCACCGGGAACCAGTATAGGTCCTGAACCAAAAGTTTGGACTTGCGTTCAGCTCACAAAAAACGAGTTGAAAAATGGAGCTCAGGGGCACAGCAATTCACAAACTGGCAGAGTAATCAAGGACAACTATCGCCCAAAAATCTGCTGAGGGAAGGCAACGAGGCGCACTCGAAAGCGAGGCAGAATAGAAGGAAACAGATTTCAAGAGGTACGTTGGAATCGTCTGTAAAGCACAGGAAGAGGGGCACAACTTCGACAATGATGCACTTGGCCAAAAAGGGCAGATACGTTTTCTCCTGAATATATTCAGGAGAAAACGCATCCGCCCTTTTTGGCCAAGCAAGCAAGCGGGCAATGGAAATCTGCACTACAAAGAAGTATCACTTCCCACCGCTGAAAAGGGACATCCACAAAATGTGTAAAAACCAGAAAGGCAAGACCGGCCCTGGAGAACAGGGAGCCTTGTTATGCTGATGGGCGGGATGTAAGTTGCCAACTGCCTCACTGGAGGAGTGCATTGTGTTCCCTAAAACAAGTAAACAACAGAGCTACAGAGCCAAGGGCACTTCCAGTCTAGGGAATATACCTTGGGAAAACTGAAAATCAATAAGACAGAGCCACCCCCAAATTTAGGGCTGCACTGCTTACAAGAACCTCAACTTGGGGACACCTTAAATATCCCAGGAAATATAAAAATGGTTCCAAAAATTGTGGAAGTTATGTACGATGGAGTATCCCTCAGCCATGAAATCAATGTCATAAGACCAGTAGCAGCAAAATGAGTGGATTCAGGTACGATGATTCTAAGTGAAATAAGTCACACAGTAAAGAAACTTATCATAAGATATCACTTAGGAAGATCCTGTAACCATGGGTACACATGAACTGAGTTAGGAAAGAGAACAGTGTCTCACATTTAGAAAACCCTCGTATGCCTGCTTAAGGGGGAAGGAGAGGTGGGGTGATGCATAAAACCAGAGTTTGATATAAGCACATGTACCGTTCCAAAAACCAACTATGGAATAGACAAGACCTACACCTTCCTCAGTGATAGGGACTCAAAACCCCATATTTCCCGCAGAGGAATATATCTGACTAGTAAGAATCTTAAAAGGTATGTATTGAAATGTCTCCGTAAGGGAATCAAGTGTGTCTAGACTGGCATAAACATGGCAGCGAGAATCAGCTCAAACCCACTATAAAAAGGACGTTCAAAAACAAAACAAAGAAACGGAAATTCTTTACAATTCCTTCAGCGTTTCTGATGCAACCTCGAATGACCCTATCTACAATGACAGCTGTATGTGGCATGAGGCTGGACACTTGGGACTGAGAGGATTGGTGAGACTGGGTGAGCACATGCAGACCCTTTCAAGCAGTAATCCATGGCACCCATTCCATGGGTCCCAACTCTCCAGGTTGAAGGGAATATTACTACAGATATAACATGTGCGGGAATCCTAGAGAATGGATACACTGTGAATACGAAAGGTCTCTAAAACTCAACGAATAGTCCCTCTCCTGGTGCTCCGGTTTGACTTTCCAACTGCTTTACTATCAATCTCCCAACTTGGAGAGACAGCCCCTTTAACCTCCTGGTTCGCAAAGGTTGCCAATTTGGCAGAGGATGAAAGGGAAGAGGGAGAACCAATGAGAGAGTAGCTGTTAGGCATTTGGATGGGCACATGTCACTCTAATTTCCCGGCAGGAAGAAGCATTAACCAAAGTCTCAGCCACCCACCGGGAAACAGTATAGGTCCTGAACCAAAAGTTTGGACTTGCGTTCAGCTCACAAAAAACGAGTTGAAAAATGGAGCTCAGGGGCACAGCAATTCACAAACTGGCAGAGTAATCAAGGAAAACTATCGCCCAAAAATCTGCTGAGGGAAGGCCACGAGGCGGACTCGAAAGCGAGGCAGAATAGCAGGAAACAGATCTCAAGAGGTACGTTGGAATCGCCTGTAAAGCACAGGAAGAGGGGCACAACTTCGACAATGATGCACTTGGCCAAAAATGGCGAATGCGTTTTCTCCTGAATGCATACGCCCTTTTTGGCCAAGCAAGCAAGCGGGCAATGCAAATCTGCACTACAAAGAAGTATCACTTCCCACCGCTCAAAAGGGACATCCACAAAATGTGTAAAAAACAGAAAGGCAAGACAGGCCCTGGAGAACAGGGAGCCATGTTATGCTGATGGGCGGGATGTAAGTTGCCAACTGCCTCACTGGAGGAGTGCATTGTGTTCCCTAAAACAAGTAAACAACAGAGCTACGGAGCCAAGGGCATTTCCAGTCTAGGGAATATACCTTGGGAAAACTGAAAATCAATAAGACAGAGCCACCCCCAAATTTAGGGCTGCACTGCTTACAAGAACCTCAACTTGGGTACACCTTAAATATCCCAGGAAATATAAAAATGGTTCCAAAAATTGTGGAAGTTATGTACGATGGAATATCCCTCAGCCATGAAATCAATGTCATAAGACCAGTAGCAGCAAAATGAGTGGATTCCGGTACGATGATTCTAAGTGAAATAAATCACACAGAAAAAGAAACTTATCATAAGATATCACTTAGGAAGATCCTGTAACCATGGGTACACATGAACTGAGTTAGGAAAGAGAACAGAGTCTCACATTTAGAAAACACTCGTATGCCTGCTTAAGGGGGAAGGAGAGGTGGGGTGATGCATAAAACCAGAGTTTGATATAAGCACAGGTACCGTTCCAAAAACCAACTATGGAATAGACAAGACCTACACCTTCCTCAGTGACAGGGACTCAAAACCCCATATTTCCCGCAGAGGAATATATCTGACTAGTAAGAATCTTAAAACGTATGTATTGAAATGTCTCCGTAAGGGAATCAAGTGTGTCTAGACTGGCATAAACATGGCAGCGAGAATCAGCTCAAACCCACTATAAAAAGGACGTTCAAAAACAAAACAAAGAAACGGAAATTCTTTACAATTCCTTCAGCGTTTCTGATGCAACCTCGAATGACCCTATCTACAATGACAGCTGGATGTGGCATGAGGCTGGACACTTGGGACTGAGAGGATTGGTGAGACTGGGTGAGCACATGCAGACCCTTTCAAGCAGTAATCCATGGCACCCATTCCATGGGTCCCAACTCTCCAGGTTGAAGGGAATATTACTACAGATATAACATGTGCGGGAATCCTAGAGAATGGATACACTGTGAATACGAAAGGTCTCTAAAACTCAACGAATAGTCCCTCTCCTGGTGCTCCGGTTTGACTTTCCAACTGCTTTACTATCAATCTCCCAACTTGGAGAGACAGCCCCTTTAACCTCCTGGTTCGCAAAGGTTGCCAATTTGGCAGAGGATGAAAGGGAAGAGGGAGAACCAATGAGAGAGTAGCTGTTAGGCATTTGGATGGGCACATGTCACTCTAATTTCCCGGCAGGAAGAAGCATTAACCAAAGTCTCAGCCACCCACCGGGAAACAGTATAGGTCCTGAACCAAAAGTTTGGACTTGCGTTCAGCTCACAAAAAACGAGTTGAAAAATGGAGCTCAGGGGCACAGCAATTCACAAACTGGCAGAGTAATCAAGGAAAACTATCGCCCAAAAATCTGCTGAGGGAAGGCCACGAGGCGGACTCGAAAGCGAGGCAGAATAGCAGGAAACAGATCTCAAGAGGTACGTTGGAATCGCCTGTAAAGCACAGGAAGAGGGGCACAACTTCGACAATGATGCACTTGGCCAAAAATGGCGAATGCGTTTTCTCCTGAATGCATACGCCCTTTTTGGCCAAGCAAGCAAGCGGGCAATGCAAATCTGCACTACAAAGAAGTATCACTTCCCACCGCTCAAAAGGGACATCCACAAAATGTGTAAAAAACAGAAAGGCAAGACAGGCCCTGGAGAACAGGGAGCCATGTTATGCTGATGGGCGGGATGTAAGTTGCCAACTGCCTCACTGGAGGAGTGCATTGTGTTCCCTAAAACAAGTAAACAACAGAGCTACAGAGCCAAGGGCATTTCCAGTCTAGGGAATATACCTTGGGAAAACTGAAAATCAATAAGACAGAGCCACCCCCAAATTTAGGGCTGCACTGCTTACAAGAACCTCAACTTGGGTACACCTTAAATATCCCAGGAAATATAAAAATGGTTCCAAAAATTGTGGAAGTTATGTACGATGGAATATCCCTCAGCCATGAAATCAATGTCATAAGACCAGTAGCAGCAAAATGAGTGGATTCCGGTACGATGATTCTAAGTGAAATAAATCACACAGAAAAAGAAACTTATCATAAGATATCACTTAGGAAGATCCTGTAACCATGGGTACACATGAACTGAGTTAGGAAAGAGAACAGAGTCTCACATTTAGAAAACACTCGTATGCCTGCTTAAGGGGGAAGGAGAGGTGGGGTGATGCATAAAACCAGAGTTTGATATAAGCACAGGTACCGTTCCAAAAACCAACTATGGAATAGACAAGACCTACACCTTCCTCAGTGACAGGGACTCAAAACCCCATATTTCCCGCAGAGGAATATATCTGACTAGTAAGAATCTTAAAACGTATGTATTGAAATGTCTCCGTAAGGGAATCAAGTGTGTCTAGACTGGCATAAACATGGCAGCGAGAATCAGCTCAAACCCACTATAAAAAGGACGTTCAAAAACAAAACAAAGAAACGGAAATTCTTTACAATTCCTTCAGCGTTTCTGATGCAACCTCGAATGACCCTATCTACAATGACAGCTGGATGTGGCATGAGGCTGGACACTTGGGACTGAGAGGATTGGTGAGACTGGGTGAGCACATGCAGACCCTTTCAAGCAGTAATCCATGGCACCCATTCCATGGGTCCCAACTCTCCAGGTTGAAGGGAATATTACTACAGATATAACATGTGCGGGAATCCTAGAGAATGGATACACTGTGAATACGAAAGGTCTCTAAAACTCAACGAATAGTCCCTCTCCTGGTGCTCCGGTTTGACTTTCCAACTGCTTTCCTATCAATCTCCCAACTTGGAGAGACAGCCCCTTTAACCTCCTGGTTCGCAAAGGTTGCCAATTTGGCAGAGGATGAAAGGGAAGAGGGAGAACCAATGAGAGAGTAGCTGTTAGGCATTTGGATGGGCACATGTCACTCTAATTTCCCGGCAGGAAGAAGCATTAACCAAAGTCTCAGCCACCCACCGGGAAACAGTATAGGTCCTGAACCAAAAGTTTGGACTTGCGTTCAGCTCACAAAAAACGAGTTGAAAAATGGAGCTCAGGGGCACAGCAATTCACAAACTGGCAGAGTAATCAAGGAAAACTATCGCCCAAAAATCTGCTGAGGGAAGGCCACGAGGCGGACTCGAAAGCGAGGCAGAATAGCAGGAAACAGATCTCAAGAGGTACGTTGGAATCGCCTGTAAAGCACAGGAAGAGGGGCACAACTTCGACAATGATGCACTTGGCCAAAAATGGCGAATGCGTTTTCTCCTGAATGCATACGCCCTTATTGGCCAAGCAAGCAAGCGGGCAATGCAAATCTGCACTACAAAGAAGTATCACTTCCCACCGCTCAAAAGGGACATCCACAAAATGTGTAAAAAACAGAAAGGCAAGACAGGCCCTGGAGAACAGGGAGCCATGTTATGCTGATGGGCGGGATGTAAGTTGCCAACTGCCTCACTGGAGGAGTGCATTGTGTTCCCTAAAACAAGTAAACAACAGAGCTACAGAGCCAAGGGCACTTCCAGTCTAGGGAATATACCTTGGGAAAACTGAAAATCAATAAGACAGAGCCACCCCCAAATTTAGGACTGCACTGCTTACAAGAACCTCAACTTGGGTACACCTTAAATATGCCAGGAAATATAAAAATGGTTCCAAAAATTGTGGAAGTTATGTACGATGGAATATCCCTCAGCCATGAAATCAATGTCATAAGACCAGTAGCAGCAAAATGAGTGGATTCCGGTACGATGATTCTAAGTGAAATAAATCACACAGAAAAAGAAACTTATCATAAGATATCACTTAGGAAGATCCTGTAACCATGGGTACACATGAACTGAGTTAGGAAAGAGAACAGAGTCTCACATTTAGAAAACACTCGTATGCCTGCTTAAGGGGGAAGGAGAGGTGGGGTGATGCATAAAACCAGAGTTTGATATAAGCACAGGTACCGTTCCAAAAACCAACTATGGAATAGACAAGACCTACACCTTCCTCAGTGACAGGGACTCAAAACCCCATATTTCCCGCAGAGGAATATATCTGACTAGTAAGAATCTTAAAACGTATGTATTGAAATGTCTCCGTAAGGGAATCAAGTGTGTCTAGACTGGCATAAACATGGCAGCGAGAATCAGCTCAAACCCACTATAAAAAGGACGTTCAAAAACAAAACAAAGAAACGGAAATTCTTTACAATTCCTTCAGCGTTTCTGATGCAACCTCGAATGACCCTATCTACAATGACAGCTGGATGTGGCATGAGGCTGGACACTTGGGACTGAGAGGATTGGTGAGACTGGGTGAGCACATGCAGACCCTTTCAAGCAGTAATCCATGGCACCCATTCCATGGGTCCCAACTCTCCAGGTTGAAGGGAATATTACTACAGATATAACATGTGCGGGAATCCTAGAGAATGGATACACTGTGAATACGAAAGGTCTCTAAAACTCAACGAATAGTCCCTCTCCTGGTGCTCCGGTTTGACTTTCCAACTGCTTTCCTATCAATCTCCCAACTTGGAGAGACAGCCCCTTTAACCTCCTGGTTCGCAAAGGTTGCCAATTTGGCAGAGGATGAAAGGGAAGAGGGAGAACCAATGAGAGAGTAGCTGTTAGGCATTTGGATGGGCACATGTCACTCTAATTTCCCGGCAGGAAGAAGCATTAACCAAAGTCTCAGCCACCCACCGGGAAACAGTATAGGTCCTGAACCAAAAGTTTGGACTTGCGTTCAGCTCACAAAAAACGAGTTGAAAAATGGAGCTCAGGGGCACAGCAATTCACAAACTGGCAGAGTAATCAAGGAAAACTATCGCCCAAAAATCTGCTGAGGGAAGGCCACGAGGCGGACTCGAAAGCGAGGCAGAATAGCAGGAAACAGATCTCAAGAGGTACGTTGGAATCGCCTGTAAAGCACAGGAAGAGGGGCACAACTTCGACAATGATGCACTTGGCCAAAAATGGCGAATGCGTTTTCTCCTGAATGCATACGCCCTTATTGGCCAAGCAAGCAAGCGGGCAATGCAAATCTGCACTACAAAGAAGTATCACTTCCCACCGCTCAAAAGGGACATCCACAAAATGTGTAAAAAACAGAAAGGCAAGACAGGCCCTGGAGAACAGGGAGCCATGTTATGCTGATGGGCGGGATGTAAGTTGCCAACTGCCTCACTGGAGGAGTGCATTGTGTTCCCTAAAACAAGTAAACAACAGAGCTACAGAGCCAAGGGCACTTCCAGTCTAGGGAATATACCTTGGGAAAACTGAAAATCAATAAGACAGAGCCACCCCCAAATTTAGGACTGCACTGCTTACAAGAACCTCAACTTGGGTACACCTTAAATATGCCAGGAAATATAAAAATGGTTCCAAAAATTGTGGAAGTTATGTACGATGGAATATCCCTCAGCCATGAAATCAATGTCATAAGACCAGTAGCAGCAAAATGAGTGGATTCAGGTACGATGATTCTAAGTGAAATAAATCACACAGAAAAAGAAACTTATCATAAGATATCACTTAGGAAGATCCTGTAACCATGGCTACACATGAACTGAGTTAGGAAAGAGAACAGAGTCTCACATTTAGAAAACACTCGTAAGCCTGCTTAAGGGGGAAGGAGAGGTGGGGTGATGCATAAAACCAGAGCTTGATATAAGCACAGGTACCGTTCCAAAAACCAACTATGGAATAGACAAGACCTACACCTTCCTCACTGAAAGGGACTCAAAACCCCATATTTCCCGCAGAGGAATATATCTGACTAGTAAGAATCTCAAAACCTATGTATTGATATGTCTCCATAAGGGAATCAAGTGTGTCTAGACTGCCATAAACATGGCAGTGAGAATCAGCTCATACCCACTATAAAAAGGACGTTCAAAAACAAAACATAAAACGGAAATTCTGTACAATTCCTTCAGCGTTTCTGATGCAACCTCGAATGACCCTATCTACAATGACAGCTGGATGTGGCATGAGGCTGGACACTTGGGACTGAGAGGATTGGTGAGACTGGGTGAGCACATGCAGACCCTTTCAAGCAGTAATCCATGGCACCCATTCCATGGGTCCCAACTCTCCAGGTTGAAGGGAATATTACTACAGCTATAACATGTACGGGAAACCTAGAGAATGGACACACTGTGAATACGAAAGGTCTCTAAAACTCAACGAATAGTCCCTCTCCTTGTGCTCCGGTTTGACTTTCCAACTGCTTTACTATCAATCTCCCAACTTGGAGAGACAGCCCCTTTAACCTCCTGGTTCGCACAGGTTGCCAATTTGGCCGAGGATGAAAGGGAATAGGGAGAACCAATGAGAGAGTAGCTGTTAGGCATTTGGATGGGCACATGTCACTCTAATTTCCCGGCAGGAAGAAGTATTAACCAAACTCTCAGCCACCCACCGGGAACCAGTATAGGTCCTGAACCAAAATTTTGGACTTGCGTTCAGCTCACAAAAAACGAGTTGAAAAATGGAGCTCAGGGGCACAGCAATTCACAAACTGGCAGAGTAATCAAGGACAACTATCGCCCAAAAATCTGCTGAGGGAAGGCAACGAGGCGGACTCGAAAGCGAGGCAGAATAGAAGGAAACAGATTTCAAGAGGTACGTTGGAATCGCCTGTAAAGCACAGGAAGAGGGGCACAACTTCGACAATGATGCACTTGGCCAAAAAGGGCGGATGTGTTTTCTCCTGAATATATTCAGGAGAAAACGCATACGCCCTTTTTGGCCAAGCAAGCAAGCGGGCAATGCAAATCTGCACTACAAAGAAGTATCACTTCCCACCGGTCAAAAGGGACATCCACAAAATGTGTAAAAACCAGAAAGGCAAGACAGGCCCTGGAGAACCGGGAGCCTTGTTATGCTGATGGGCGGGATGTAAGTTGCCAACTGCCTCACTGGAGGAGTGCATTGTGTTCCCTAAAACAAGTAAACAACAGAGCTACAGAGCCAAGGGCACTTCCAGTCTAGGGAATATACCTTGGGAAAACTGAAAATCAATAAGACACAGCCACCCCCAAATTTAGGGCTGCACTGCTTACAAGAACCTCAACTTTGGTACATCTTAAATATCCCAGGAAATATAAAAATGGTTCCAAAAATTGTGGAAGTTATGTATGATGGAATATCCCTCAGCCATGAAATCAATGTCATAAGACCAGTAGCAGCAAAATGAGTGGATTCCGGTACGATGATTCTAAGTGAAATAAGTCACACAGAAAAAGAAACTTATCATAAGATATCACTTAGGAAGATCCTGTAACCATGGCTACACATGAACTGAGTTAGGAAAGAGAACAGAGTCTCACATTTAGAAAACACTCGTATGCCTGCTTAAGGGGGAAGGAGAGGTAGGGTGATGCATAAAACCAGACGTTGATATAAGCACAGGTACCGTTCCAAAAACCAACTATGGAATAGACAAGACCTACACCTTCCTCAGTGAAAGGGACTCAAAACCCCATATTTCCCGCAGAGGAATATATCTGACTAGTAAGAATCTTAAAACCTATGTATTGATATGTCTCCTTAAGGGAATCAAGTCTGTCTAGACTGGCATAAACATGGCAGCGAGAATCAGCTCAAACCCACTATAAAAAGGACGTTCAAAAACAAAACAAAGAAACAGGGAAATTCTTTACAATTCCTTCAGGTTCTCTGATGCAACCTGGAATGACCCTATCTACAATGACAGCTGGATGTGGCATGAGGCTGGACACTTGGGACTGAGAGGATTGGTGAGACTGGGTGAGCACATGCAGACCCTTTCAAGCAGTAATCCATGGCACCCATTCCATGGGTCCCAACTCTCCAGGTTGAAGGGAATATTACTACAGCTATAACATGTACGGGAAACCTAGAGAATGGACACACTGTGAATACGAAAGGTCTCTAAAACTCAACGAATAGTCCCTCTCCTGGTGCTCCGGTTTGACTTTCCAACTGCTTTTCTATCAATCTCCCAACTTGGAGAGACAGCCCCTTTAACCTCCTGGTTTGCACAGGTTGCCAATTTGGCCGAGGATGAAAGGGAAGAGGGAGAACTAATGAGAGAGTAGCTGTTAGGCATTTGGATGGGCACATGTCACTCTAATTTCCCGGCAGGAAGAAGAATTAACCAAAGTCTCAGCCACCCACCGGGAACCAGTATAGTTCCTGAACCAAAATTTTGGACTTGCGTTCAGCTCACAAAAAACGAGTTGAAAAATGGAGCTCAGGGGCACAGCAATTCACAAACTGGCAGAGTAATCAAGGACAACTACCGCCCAAAAATCTGCTGAGGAAAGGCAACGAGGCGGACTCAAAAGCGAAGCAGAATAGCAGAAAACAGATTTCAAGAGGTACGTTGGAATCACCTGTAAAGCACAGGAAGAGGGGCACAACTTCGACAATGATGCACTTGGCCAAAAATGGCGGATGCGTTTTCTCCTGAATGCATACGCCCTTTTTGGCGAAGCAAGCAAGCGGGCAATGCAAATCTGCACTACAAAGAAGTATCACTTCCCACCGCTCAAAAGGGAAATCCACAAAATGTGTAAAAAACAGAAAGGCAAGACAGGCCTTGGAGAACAGGGAGCCATGTTATGCTGATGGGCGGGATGTAAGTTGCCAACTGCCTCACTGGAGGAGTGCATTGTGTTCCCTAAAACAAGTAAACAACAGAGCTACAGAGCCAAGGGCACTTCCAGTCTAGGGAATATTCCTTGGGAAAACTGAAAATCAATAAGACAGAGCCACCCCCAAATTTAGGGCTGCACTGCTTACAAGAACCTCAACTTGGGTACACCTTAAATATGCCAGGAAATATAAAAATGGTTCCAAAAATTGTGGAAGTTATGTACGATGGAATATCCCTCAGCCATGAAATCAATGTCATAAGACCAGTAGCAGCAAAATGAGTGGATTCAGGTACGATGATTCTAAGTGAAATAAGTCACACAGAAAAAGAAACTTATCATAAGATATCACTTAGGAAGATCCTGTAAACATGGCTACACATGAACTGAGTTAGGAAAGAGAACAGAGTCTCACATTTAGAAAACACTCGTATGCCTGCTTAAGGGGGAAGGAGAGGTGGGGTGATGCATAAAACCAGAGCTTGATATAAGCACAGGTACCGTTCCAAAAACCAAGTGTGGAATAGACAAGACCTACACCTTCCTCAATGAAAGGGACTCAAAACCCCATATTTCCCGCAGAGGAATATATCTGACTAGTAAGAATCTTAAAACCTATGTATTGATATGTCTCCATAAGGGAATCAAGTGTGTCTAGACTGCCATAAACATGGCAGTGAGAATCAGCTCAAACCCACTATAAAAAGGACGTTCAAAAACAAAACATAAAACGGAAATTCTTTACAATTCCTTCAGCGTTTCTGATGCAACCTCGAATGACCCTATCTACAATGACAGCTGGATGTGGCATGAGGCTGGACACTTGGGACTGAGAGGATTGGTGAGACTGGGTGAGCACATGCAGACCCTTTCAAGCAGTAATCCATGGCACCCATTCCATGGGTCCCAACTCTCCAGGTTGAAGGGAATATTACTACAGCTATAACATGTATGGGAAACCTAGAGAATGGACACACTGTGAATACGAAAGGTCTCTAAAACTCAACGAATTGTCCCTCTCCTGGTGCTCCGGTTTGACTTTCCAACTGCTTTCCTATCAATCTCCCAACTTGGAGAGACAGCCCCTTTAACCTCCTGGTTCGCACAGGTTGCCAATTTGGCCGAGGATGAAAGGGAAGAGGGAGAACCAATGAGAGAGTAGCTGTTAGGCATTTGGATGGGCACATGTCACTCTAATTTCCCGGCAGGAAGAAGAATTAACCAAAGTCTCAGCCACCCACTGGGAACCAGTATAGGTCCTGAACCAAAATTTTGGACTTGCATTCAGCTCACAAAAAACGAGTTGAATAATGGAGCTCAGGGGCACAGCAATTCACAAACTGGCAGAGTAATCAAGGACAACTATCGCCCAAAAATCTGCTGAGGGAAGGCAACGAGGCGGACTCGAAAGCGAGGCAGAATAGCAGGAAACAGATTTCAAGAGGTACGTTGGAATCGCCTGTAAAGCACAGGAAGAGGGGCACAACTTCGACAATGATGCACTTGGCCAAAATGGGCGGATGTGTTTTCTCCTGAATATATTCAGGAGAAAACGCATCCGCCCTTTTTGGCCAAGCAAGCAAGCGGGCAATGCAAATCTGCACTACAAAGAAGTATCACTTCCCACCGGTCAAAAGGGACATCCACAAAATGTGTAAAATCCAGAAAGGCAAGACCGGCCCTGGAGAACAGGGAGCCTTGTTATGCTGATGGGCGGGATGTAAGTTGCCAACTGCCTCACTGGAGGAGTGCATTGTGTTCCCTAAAACAAGTAAACAACAGAGCTACAGAGCCAAGGGCACTTCCAGTCTAGGGAATATACCTTGGGAAAACTGAAAATCAATAAGACAGAGCAACCCCCAAATTTAGGGCTGCACTGCTTACAAGAACCTCAACTTGGGTACACCTTGAATATCCCAGGAAATATAAAAATGGTTCCAAAAATTGTGGAAGTTATGTATGAAATAACTTTGAAAATCCCTCAGCCATGAAATCAATGTCATAAGACCAGTAGCAGCAAAATGAGTGGATTCAGGTACGATGATTCTAAGTGAAATAAATCACACAGAAAAAGAAACTTATCATAAGATATCACTTAGGAAGATCCTGTAACCATGGGTACACATGAACTGAGTTAGGAAAGAGAACAGAGTCTCACATTTAGAAAACACTCGTATGCCTGCTTAAGGGGGAAGGAGAGGTGGGGTGATGCATAAAACCAGAGTTTGATATAAGCACAGGTACCGTTCCAAAAACCAACTATGGAATAGACAAGACCTACACCTTCCTCAGTGATAGGGACTCAAAACCCCATATTTCCCGCAGAGGAATATATCTGACTAGTAAGAATCTTAAAAGGTATGTATTGAAATGTCTCCGTAAGGGAATCAAGTGTGTCTAGACTGGCATAAACATGGCAGCGAGAATCAGCTCAAACCCACTATAAAAAGGACGTTCAAAAACAAAACAAAGAAACGGAAATTCTTTACAATTCCTTCAGCGTTTCTGATGCAACCTCGAATGACCCTATCTACAATGACAGCTGTATGTGGCATGAGGCTGGACACTTGGGACTGAGAGGATTGGTGAGACTGGGTGAGCACATGCAGACCCTTTCAAGCAGTAATCCATGGCACCCATTCCATGGGTCCCAACTCTCCAGGTTGAAGGGAATATTACTACAGATATAACATGTGCGGGAATCCTAGAGAATGGATACACTGTGAATACGAAAGGTCTCTAAAACTCAACGAATAGTCCCTCTCCTGGTGCTCCGGTTTGACTTTCCAACTGCTTTACTATCAATCTCCCAACTTGGAGAGACAGCCCCTTTAACCTCCTGGTTCGCAAAGGTTGCCAATTTGGCAGAGGATGAAAGGGAAGAGGGAGAACCAATGAGAGAGTAGCTGTTAGGCATTTGGATGGGCACATGTCACTCTAATTTCCCGGCAGGAAGAAGCATTAACCAAAGTCTCAGCCACCCACCGGGAAACAGTATAGGTCCTGAACCAAAAGTTTGGACTTGCGTTCAGCTCACAAAAAACGAGTTGAAAAATGGAGCTCAGGGGCACAGCAATTCACAAACTGGCAGAGTAATCAAGGAAAACTATCGCCCAAAAATCTGCTGAGGGAAGGCCACGAGGCGGACTCGAAAGCGAGGCAGAATAGCAGGAAACAGATCTCAAGAGGTACGTTGGAATCGCCTGTAAAGCACAGGAAGAGGGGCACAACTTCGACAATGATGCACTTGGCCAAAAATGGCGAATGCGTTTTCTCCTGAATGCATACGCCCTTTTTGGCCAAGCAAGCAAGCGGGCAATGCAAATCTGCACTACAAAGAAGTATCACTTCCCACCGCTCAAAAGGGACATCCACAAAATGTGTAAAAAACAGAAAGGCAAGACAGGCCTTGGAGAACAGGGAGCCATGTTATGCTGATGGGCGGGATGTAAGTTGCCAACTGCCTCACTGGAGGAGTGCATTGTGTTCCCTAAAACAAGTAAACAACAGAGCTACAGAGCCAAGGGCACTTCCAGTCTAGGGAATATACCTTGGGAAAACTGAAAATCAATAAGACAGAGCCACCCCCAAATTTAGGGCTGCACTGCTTACAAGAACCTCAACTTGGGTACACCTTAAATATGCCAGGAAATATAAAAATGGTTCCAAAAATTGTGGAAGTTATGTACGATGGAATATCCCTCAGCCATGAAATCAATGTCATAAGACCAGTAGCAGCAAAATGAGTGGATTCAGGTACGATGATTCTAAGTGAAATAAGTCACACAGAAAAAGAAACTTATCATAAGATATCACTTAGGAAGATCCTGTAACCATGGCTACACATGAACTGAGTTAGGAAAGAGAACAGAGTCTCACATTTAGAAAACACTTGTATGCCTGCTTAAGGGGGAAGGAGAGGTGGGGTAATGCATAAAACCAGAGCTTGATATAAGCACAGGTACCGTTCCAAAAACCAACTATGGAATAGACAAGACCTACACCTTCCTCACTGAAAGGGACTCAAAACCCCATATTTCCCGCAGAGGAATATATCTCACTAGTAAGAATCTTAAAACCTATGTATTGATATGTCTCCATAAGGGAATCAAGTGTGTCTAGACTGCCATAAACATGGCAGTGAGAATCAGCTCAAACCCACTATAAAAAGGACGTTCAAAAACAAAACATAAAACGGAAATTCTGTACAATTCCTTCAGCGTTTCTGATGCAACCTCGAATGACCCTATCTACAATGACAGCTGGATGTGGCATGAGGCTGGACACTTGGGACTGAGAGGATTGGTGAGACTGGGTGAGCACATGCAGACCCTTTCAAGCAGTAATCCATGGCACCCATTCCATGGGTCCCAACTCTCCAGGTTGAAGGGAATATTACTACAGCTATAACATGTACGGGAAACCTAGAGAATGGACACACTGTGAATACGAAAGGTCTCTAAAACTCAACGAATAGTCCCTCTCCTGGTGCTCCGGTTTGACTTTCCAACTGCTTTTCTATCAATCTCCCAACTTGGAGAGACAGCCCCTTTAACCTCCTGGTTTGCACAGGTTGCCAATTTGGCCGAGGATGAAAGGGAAGAGGGAGAACTAATGAGAGAGTAGCTGTTAGGCATTTGGATGGGCACATGTCACTCTAATTTCCCGGCAGGAAGAAGAATTAACCAAAGTCTCAGCCACCCACCGGGAACCAGTATAGTTCCTGAACCAAAATTTTGGACTTGCGTTCAGCTCACAAAAAACGAGTTGAAAAATGGAGCTCAGGGGCACAGCAATTCACAAACTGGCAGAGTAATCAAGGACAACTATCGCCCAAAAATCTGCTGAGGAAAGGCAACGAGGCGGACTCAAAAGCGAAGCAGAATAGCAGAAAACAGATTTCAAGAGGTACGTTGGAATCGCCTGTAAAGCACAGGAAGAGGGGCACAACTTCGACAATGATGCACTTGGCCAAAAATGGCGGATGCGTTTTCTCCTGAATGCATACGCCCTTTTTGGCGAAGCAAGCAAGCGGGCAATGCAAATCTGCACTACAAAGAAGTATCACTTCCCACCGCTCAAAAGGGAAATCCACAAAATGTGTAAAAAACAGAAAGGCAAGAGAGGCCTTGGAGAACAGGGAGCCATGTTATGCTGATGGGCGGGATGTAAGTTGCCAACTGCCTCACTGGAGGAGTGCATTGTGTTCCCTAAAACAAGTAAACAACAGAGCTACAGAGCCAAGGGCACTTCCAGTCTAGGGAATATACCTTGGGAAAACTGAAAATCAATAAGACAGAGCCACCCCCAAATTTAGGGCTGCACTGCTTACAAGAACCTCAACTTGGGTACACCTTAAATATGCCAGGAAATATAAAAATGGTTCCAAAAATTGTGGAAGTTATGTACGATGGAATATCCCTCAGCCATGAAATCAATGTCATAAGACCAGTAGCAGCAAAATGAGTGGATTCAGGTACGATGATTCTAAGTGAAATAAGTCACACAGAAAAAGAAACTTATCATAAGATATCACTTAGGAAGATCCTGTAAACATGGCTACACATGAACTGAGTTAGGAAAGAGAACAGAGTCTCACATTTAGAAAACACTCGTATGCCTGCTTAAGGGGGAAGGAGAGGTGGGGTGATGCATAAAACCAGAGCTTGATATAAGCACAGGTACCGTTCCAAAAACCAAGTGTGGAATAGACAAGACCTACACCTTCCTCAATGAAAGGGACTCAAAACCCCATATTTCCCGCAGAGGAATATATCTGACTAGTAAGAATCTTAAAACCTATGTATTGATATGTCTCCATAAGGGAATCAAGTGTGTCTAGACTGGCATAAACATGGCAGTGAGAATCAGCTCAAACCCACTATAAAAAGGACGTTCAAAAACAAAACATAAAACGGAAATTCTTTACAATTCCTTCAGCGTTTCTGATGCAACCTCGAATGACCCTATCTACAATGACAGCTGGATGTGGCATGAGGCTGGACACTTGGGACTGAGAGGATTGGTGAGACTGGGTGAGCACATGCAGACCCTTTCAAGCAGTAATCCATGGCACCCATTCCATGGGTCCCAACTCTCCAGGTTAAAGGGAATATTACTACAGCTATAACATGTATGGGAAACCTAGAGAATGGACACACTGTGAATACGAAAGGTCTCTAAAACTCAACGAATTGTCCCTCTCCTGGTGCTCCGGTTTGACTTTCCAACTGCTTTCCTATCAATCTCCCAACTTGGAGAGACAGCCCCTTTAACCTCCTGGTTCGCACAGGTTGCCAATTTGGCAGAGGATGAAAGGGAAGAGGGAGAACCAATGAGAGAGTAGCTGTTAGGCATTTGGATGGGCACATGTCACTCTAATTTCCCGGCAGGAAGAAGAATTAACCAAAGTCTCAGCCACCCACTGGGAACCAGTATAGGTCCTGAACCAAAATTTTGGACTTGCATTCAGCTCACAAATAACGAGTTGAAAAATGGAGCTCAGGGGCACAGCAATTCACAAACTGGCAGAGTAATCAAGGACAACTATCGCCCAAAAATCTGCTGAGGGAAGGCAATGAGGCGGACTCGAAAGCGAGGCAGAATAGCAGGAAACAGATTTCAAGAGGTACGTTGGAATCGCCTGTAAAGCACAGGAAGAGGGGCACAACTTCGACAATGATGCACTTGGCCAAAAAGGGCGGATGTGTTTTCTCCTGAATATATTCAGGAGAAAACGCATCCGCCCTTTTTGGCCAAGCAAGCAAGCGGGCAATGCAAATCTGCACTACAAAGAAGTATCACTTCCCACCGGTCAAAAGGGACATCCACAAAATGTGTAAAATCCAGAAAGGCAAGACCGGCCCTGGAGAACAGGGAGCCTTGTTATGCTGATGGGCGGGATGTAAGTTGCCAACTGCCTCACTGGAGGAGTGCATTGTGTTCCCTAAAACAAGTAAACAACAGAGCTACAGAGCCAAGGGCACTTCCAGTCTAGGGAATATACCTTGGGAAAACTGAAAATCAATAAGACAGAGCAACCCCCAAATTTAGGGCTGCACTGCTTACAAGAACCTCAACTTGGGTACACCTTGAATATCCCAGGAAATATAAAAATGGTTCCAAAAATTGTGGAAGTTATGTATGAAATAACTTTGAAAATCCCTCAGCCATGAAATCAATGTCATAAGACCAGTAGCAGCAAAATGAGTGGATTCAGGTACGATGATTCTAAGTGAAATAAATCACACAGAAAAAGAAACTTATCATAAGATATCACTTAGGAAGATCCTGTAACCATGGGTACACATGAACTGAGTTAGGAAAGAGAACAGAGTCTCACATTTAGAAAACACTCGTATGCCTGCTTAAGGGGGAAGGAGAGGTGGGGTGATGCATAAAACCAGAGTTTGATATAAGCACAGGTACCGTTCCAAAAACCAACTATGGAATAGACAAGACCTACACCTTCCTCAGTGATAGGGACTCAAAACCCCATATTTCCCGCAGAGGAATATATCTGACTAGTAAGAATCTTAAAAGGTATGTATTGAAATGTCTCCGTAAGGGAATCAAGTGTGTCTAGACTGGCATAAACATGGCAGCGAGAATCAGCTCAAACCCACTATAAAAAGGACGTTCAAAAACAAAACAAAGAAACGGAAATTCTTTACAATTCCTTCAGCGTTTCTGATGCAACCTCGAATGACCCTATCTACAATGACAGCTGTATGTGGCATGAGGCTGGACACTTGGGACTGAGAGGATTGGTGAGACTGGGTGAGCACATGCAGACCCTTTCAAGCAGTAATCCATGGCACCCATTCCATGGGTCCCAACTCTCCAGGTTGAAGGGAATATTACTACAGATATAACATGTGCGGGAATCCTAGAGAATGGATACACTGTGAATACGAAAGGTCTCTAAAACTCAACGAATAGTCCCTCTCCTGGTGCTCCGGTTTGACTTTCCAACTGCTTTACTATCAATCTCCCAACTTGGAGAGACAGCCCCTTTAACCTCCTGGTTCGCAAAGGTTGCCAATTTGGCAGAGGATGAAAGGGAAGAGGGAGAACCAATGAGAGAGTAGCTGTTAGGCATTTGGATGGGCACATGTCACTCTAATTTCCCGGCAGGAAGAAGCATTAACCAAAGTCTCAGCCACCCACCGGGAAACAGTATAGGTCCTGAACCAAAAGTTTGGACTTGCGTTCAGCTCACAAAAAACGAGTTGAAAAATGGAGCTCAGGGGCACAGCAATTCACAAACTGGCAGAGTAATCAAGGAAAACTATCGCCCAAAAATCTGCTGAGGGAAGGCCACGAGGCGGACTCGAAAGCGAGGCAGAATAGCAGGAAACAGATCTCAAGAGGTACGTTGGAATCGCCTGTAAAGCACAGGAAGAGGGGCACAACTTCGACAATGATGCACTTGGCCAAAAATGGCGAATGCGTTTTCTCCTGAATGCATACGCCCTTTTTGGCCAAGCAAGCAAGCGGGCAATGCAAATCTGCACTACAAAGAAGTATCACTTCCCACCGCTCAAAAGGGACATCCACAAAATGTGTAAAAAACAGAAAGGCAAGACAGGTCTTGGAGAACAGGGAGCCATGTTATGCTGATGGGCGGGATGTAAGTTGCCAACTGCCTCACTGGAGGAGTGCATTGTGTTCCCTAAAACAAGTAAACAACAGAGCTACAGAGCCAAGGGCACTTCCAGTCTAGGGAATATACCTTGGGAAAACTGAAAATCAATAAGACAGAGCCACCCCCAAATTTAGGGCTGCACTGCTTACAAGAACCTCAACTTGGGTACACCTTAAATATGCCAGGAAATATAAAAATGGTTCCAAAAATTGTGGAAGTTATGTACGATGGAATATCCCTCAGCCATGAAATCAATGTCATAAGACCAGTAGCAGCAAAATGAGTGGATTCAGGTACGATGATTCTAAGTGAAATAAGTCACACAGAAAAAGAAACTTATCATAAGATATCACTTAGGAAGATCCTGTAACCATGGCTACACATGAACTGAGTTAGGAAAGAGAACAGAGTCTCACATTTAGAAAACACTTGTATGCCTGCTTAAGGGGGAAGGAGAGGTGGGGTGATGCATAAAACCAGAGCTTGATATAAGCACAGGTACCGTTCCAAAAACCAACTATGGAATAGACAAGACCTACACCTTCCTCACTGAAAGGGACTCAAAACCCCATATTTCCCGCAGAGGAATATATCTCACTAGTAAGAATCTTAAAACCTATGTATTGATATGTCTCCATAAGGGAATCAAGTGTGTCTAGACTGCCATAAACATGGCAGTGAGAATCAGCTCAAACCCACTATAAAAAGGACGTTCAAAAACAAAACATAAAACGGAAATTCTGTACAATTCCTTCAGCGTTTCTGATGCAACCTCGAATGACCCTATCTACAATGACAGCTGGATGTGGCATGAGGCTGGACACTTGGGACTGAGAGGATTGTTGAGACTGGGTGAGCACATGCAGACCCTTTCAAGCAGTAATCCATGGCACCCATTCCATGGGTCCCAACTCTCCAGGTTGAAGGGAATATTACTACAGCTATAACATGTACGGGAAACCTAGAGAATGGACACACTGTGAATACGAAAGGTCTCTAAAACTCAACGAATAGTCCCTCTCCTGGTGCTCCGGTTTGACTTTCCAACTGCTTTTCTATCAATCTCCCAACTTGGAGAGACAGCCCCTTTAACCTCCTGGTTTGCACAGGTTGCCAATTTGGCCGAGGATGAAAGGGAAGAGGGAGAACTAATGAGAGAGTAGCTGTTAGGCATTTGGATGGGCACATGTCACTCTAATTTCCCGGCAGGAAGAAGAATTAACCAAAGTCTCAGCCACCCACCGGGAACCAGTATAGTTCCTGAACCAAAATTTTGGACTTGCGTTCAGCTCACAAAAAACGAGTTGAAAAATGGAGCTCAGGGGCACAGCAATTCACAAACTGGCAGAGTAATCAAGGACAACTATCGCCCAAAAATCTGCTGAGGAAAGGCAACGAGGCGGACTCAAAAGCGAAGCAGAATAGCAGAAAACAGATTTCAAGAGGTACGTTGGAATCGCCTGTAAAGCACAGGAAGAGGGGCACAACTTCGACAATGATGCACTTGGCCAAAAATGGCGGATGCGTTTTCTCCTGAATGCATACGCCCTTTTTGGCGAAGCAAGCAAGCGGGCAATGCAAATCTGCACTACAAAGAAGTATCACTTCCCACCGCTCAAAAGGGAAATCCACAAAATGTGTAAAAAACAGAAAGGCAAGACAGGCCTTGGAGAACAGGGAGCCATGTTATGCTGATGGGCGGGATGTAAGTTGCCAACTGCCTCACTGGAGGAGTGCATTGTGTTCCCTAAAACAAGTAAACAACAGAGCTACAGAGCCAAGGGCACTTCCAGTCTAGGGAATATACCTTGGGAAAACTGAAAATCAATAAGACAGAGCCACCCCCAAATTTAGGGCTGCACTGCTTACAAGAACCTCAACTTGGGTACACCTTAAATATGCCAGGAAATATAAAAATGGTTCCAAAAATTGTGGAAGTTATGTACGATGGAATATCCCTCAGCCATGAAATCAATGTCATAAGACCAGTAGCAGCAAAATGAGTGGATTCAGGTACGATGATTCTAAGTGAAATAAGTCACACAGAAAAAGAAACTTATCATAAGATATCACTTAGGAAGATCCTGTAAACATGGCTACACATGAACTGAGTTAGGAAAGAGAACAGAGTCTCACATTTAGAAAACACTCGTATGCCTGCTTAAGGGGGAAGGAGAGGTGGGGTGATGCATAAAACCAGAGCTTGATATAAGCACAGGTACCGTTCCAAAAACCAAGTGTGGAATAGACAAGACCTACACCTTCCTCAATGAAAGGGACTCAAAACCCCATATTTCCCGCAGAGGAATATATCTGACTAGTAAGAATCTTAAAACCTATGTATTGATATGTCTCCATAAGGGAATCAAGTGTGTCTAGACTGGCATAAACATGGCAGTGAGAATCAGCTCAAACCCACTATAAAAAGGACGTTCAAAAACAAAACATAAAACGGAAATTCTTTACAATTCCTTCAGCGTTTCTGATGCAACCTCGAATGACCCTATCTACAATGACAGCTGGATGTGGCATGAGGCTGGACACTTGGGACTGAGAGGATTGGTGAGACTGGGTGAGCACATGCAGACCCTTTCAAGCAGTAATCCATGGCACCCATTCCATGGGTCCCAACTCTCCAGGTTGAAGGGAATATTACTACAGCTATAACATGTATGGGAAACCTAGAGAATGGACACACTGTGAATACGAAAGGTCTCTAAAACTCAACGAATTGTCCCTCTCCTGGTGCTCCGGTTTGACTTTCCAACTGCTTTCCTATCAATCTCCCAACTTGGAGAGACAGCCCCTTTAACCTCCTGGTTCGCACAGGTTGCCAATTTGGCAGAGGATGAAAGGGAAGAGGGAGAACCAATGAGAGAGTAGCTGTTAGGCATTTGGATGGGCACATGTCACTCTAATTTCCCGGCAGGAAGAAGAATTAACCAAAGTCTCAGCCACCCACTGGGAACCAGTATAGGTCCTGAACCAAAATTTTGGACTTGCATTCAGCTCACAAAAAACGAGTTGAAAAATGGAGCTCAGGGGCACAGCAATTCACAAACTGGCAGAGTAATCAAGGACAACTATCGCCCAAAAATCTGCTGAGGGAAGGCAACGAGGCGCACTCGAAAGCGAGGCAGAATAGCAGGAAACAGATTTCAAGAGGTACGTTGGAATCGCCTGTAAAGCACAGGAAGAGGGGCACAACTTCGACAATGATGCACTTGGCCAAAAAGGGCGGATGTGTTTTCTCCTGAATATATTCAGGAGAAAACGCATCCGCCCTTTTTGGCCAAGCAAGCAAGCGGGCAATGCAAATCTGCACTACAAAGAAGTATAACTTCCCACCGGTCAAAAGGGACATCCACAAAATGTGTAAAATCCAGAAAGGCAAGACCGGCCCTGGAGAACTGGGAGCCTTGTTATGCTGATGGGCGGGATGTAAGTTGCCAACTGCCTCACTGGAGGAGTGCATTGTGTTCCCTAAAACAAGTAAACAACAGAGCTACAGAGCCAAGGGCACTTCCAGTCTAGGGAATATACCTTGGGAAAACTGAAAATCAATAAGACAGAGCAACCCCCAAATTTAGGGCTGCACTGCTTACAAGAACCTCAACTTGGGTACACCTTGAATATCCCAGGAAATATAAAAATGGTTCCAAAAATTGTGGAAGTTATGTATGATGGAATATCCCTCAGCCATGAAATCAATGTCATAAGACCAGTAGCAGCAAAATGAGTGGATTCAGGTACGATGATTCTAAGTGAAATAAATCACACAGAAAAAGAAACTTATCATAAGATATCACTTAGGAAGATCCTGTAACCATGGGTACACATGAACTGAGTTAGGAAAGAGAACAGAGTCTCACATTTAGAAAACACTCGTATGCCTGCTTAAGGGGGAAGGAGAGGTGGGGTGATGCATAAAACCAGAGTTTGATATAAGCACAGGTACCGTTCCAAAAACCAACTATGGAATAGACAAGACCTAAACCTTCCTCAGTGATAGGGACTCAAAACCCCATATTTCCCGCAGAGGAATATATCTGACTAGTAAGAATCTTAAAAGGTATGTATTGAAATGTCTCCGTAAGGGAATCAAGTGTGTCTAGACTGGCATAAACATGGCAGCGAGAATCAGCTCAAACCCACTATAAAAAGGACGTTCAAAAACAAAACAAAGAAACGGAAATTCTTTACAATTCCTTCAGCGTTTCTGATGCAACCTCGAATGACCCTATCTACAATGACAGCTGTATGTGGCATGAGGCTGGACACTTGGGACTGAGAGGATTGGTGAGACTGGGTGAGCACATGCAGACCCTTTCAAGCAGTAATCCATGGCACCCATTCCATGGGTCCCAACTCTCCAGGTTGAAGGGAATATTACTACAGATATAACATGTGCGGGAATCCTAGAGAATGGATACACTGTGAATACGAAAGGTCTCTAAAACTCAACGAATAGTCCCTCTCCTGGTGCTCCGGTTTGACTTTCCAACTGCTTTACTATCAATCTCCCAACTTGGAGAGACAGCCCCTTTAACCTCCTGGTTCGCAAAGGTTGCCAATTTGGCAGAGGATGAAAGGGAAGAGGGAGAACCAATGAGAGAGTAGCTGTTAGGCATTTGGATGGGCACATGTCACTCTAATTTCCCGGCAGGAAGAAGCATCAACCAAAGTCTCAGCCACCCACCGGGAAACAGTATAGGTCCTGAACCAAAAGTTTGGACTTGCGTTCAGCTCACAAAAAACGAGTTGAAAAATGGAGCTCAGGGGCACAGCAATTCACAAACTGGCAGAGTAATCAAGGAAAACTATCGCCCAAAAATCTGCTGAGGGAAGGCCACGAGGCGGACTCGAAAGCGAGGCAGAATAGCAGGAAACAGATTTCAAGAGGTACGTTGGAATCGCCTGTAAAGCACAGGAAGAGGGGCACAACTTCGACAATGATGCACTTGGCCAAAAATGGCGAATGCGTTTTCTCCTGAATGCATACGCCCTTTTTGGCCAAGCAAGCAAGCGGGCAATGCAAATCTGCACTACAAAGAATTATCACTTCCCACCGCTCAAAAGGGACATCCACAAAATGTGTAAAAACCAGAAAGGCAAGACCGGCCCTGGAGAACCGGGAGCCTTGTTATGCTGATGGGCGGGATGTAAGTTGCCAACTGCCTCACTGGAGGAGTGCATTGTGTTCCCTAAAACAAGTAAACAACAGAGCTACAGAGCCAAGGGCACTTCCAGTCTAGGGAATATACCTTGGGAAAACTGAAAATCAATAAGACACAGCCACCCCCAAATTTAGGGCTGCACTGCTTACAAGAACCTCAACTTTGGTACATCTTAAATATCCCAGGAAATATAAAAATGGTTCCAAAAATTGTGGAAGTTATGTATGATGGAATATCCCTCAGCCATGAAATCAATGTCATAAGACCAGTAGCAGCAAAATGAGTGGATTCCGGTACGATGATTCTAAGTGAAATAAGTCACACAGAAAAAGAAACTTATCATAAGATATCACTTAGGAAGATCCTGTAACCATGGCTACACATGAACTGAGTTAGGAAAGAGAACAGAGTCTCACATTTAGAAAACACTCGTATGCCTGCTTAAGGGGGAAGGAGAGGTAGGGTGATGCATAAAACCAGAGCTTGATATAAGCACAGGTACCGTTCCAAAAACCAACTATGGAATAGACAAGACCTACACCTTCCTCACTGAAAGGGACTCAAAACCCCATATTTCCCGCAGAGGAATATATCTGACTAGTAAGAATCTTAAAACCTATGTATTGATATGTCTCCATAAGGGAATCAAGTGTGTCTACACTGGCATAAACATGCCAGTGAGAATCAGCTCAAACCCACTATAAAAAGGACGTTCAAAAACAAAACATAAAACGGAAATTCTGTACAATTCCTTCAGCGTTTCTGATGCAACCTCGAATGACCCTATCTACAATGACAGCTGGATGTGGCATGAGGCTGGACACTTGGGACTGAGAGGATTGGTGAGACTGGGTGAGCACATGCAGACCCTTTAAAGCAGTAATCCATGGCACCCATTCCATGGGTCCCAACTCTCCAGGTTGAAGGGAATATTACTACAGCTATAACATGTACGGGAAACCTAGAGAATGGACACACTGTGAATACGAAAGGTCTCTAAAACTCAACGAATAGTCCCTCTCCTTGTGCTCCGGTTTGACTTTCCAACTGCTTTACTATCAATCTCCCAACTTGGAGAGACAGCCCCTTTAACCTCCTGGTTCGCACAGGTTGCCAATTTGGCCGAGGATGAAAGGGAATAGGGAGAACCAATGAGAGAGTAGCTGTTAGGCATTTGGATGGGCACATGTCACTCTAATTTCCCGGCAGGAAGAAGTATTAACCAAAGTCTCAGCCACCCACCGGGAACCAGTATAGGTGCTGAACCAAAATTTTGGACTTGCGTTCAGCTCACAAAAAACGAGTTGAAAAATGGAGCTCAGGGGCACAGCAATTCACAAACTGGCAGAGTAATCAAGGACAACTATCGCCCAAAAATCTGCTGAGGGAAGGCAACGAGGCGGACTCGAAAGCGAGGCAGAATAGAAGGAAACAGATTTCAAGAGGTACGTTGGAATCGCCTGTAAAGCACAGGAAGAGGGGCACAACTTCGACAATGATGCACTTGGCCGAAAAGGGCGGATGTGTTTTCTCCTGAATATATTCAGGAGAAAACGCATACGCCGTTTTTGGCCAAGCAAGCAAGCGGGCAATGCAAATCTGCACTACAAAGGAGTATCACTTCCCACCGGTCAAAAGGGACATCCACAAAATGTGTAAAAACCAGAAAGGCAAGACAGGCCCTGGAGAACCGGGAGCCTTGTTATGCTGATGGGCGGGATGTAAGTTGCCAACTGCCTCACTGGAGGAGTGCATTGTGTTCCCTAATACAAGTAAACAACAGAGCTACAGAGCCAAGGGCACTTCCAGTCTAGGGAATATACCTTGGGAAAACTGAAAATCAATAAGACACAGCCACCCCCAAATTTAGGGCTGCACTGCTTACAAGAACCTCAACTTTGGTACACCATAAATATCCCAGGAAATATAAAAATGGTTCCAAAAATTGTGGAAGTTATGTATGATGGAATATCCCTCAGCCATGAAATCAATGTCATAAGACCAGTAGCAGCAAAATGAGTGGATTCCGGTATGATGATTCTAAGTGAAATAAGTCACACAGAAAAAGAAACTTATCATAAGATATCACTTAGGAAGATCCTGTAACCATGGCTACACATGAACTGAGTTAGGAAAGAGAACAGAGTCTCACATTGAGAAAACACTCGTATGCCTGCTTAAGGGGGAAGGAGAGGTAGGGTGATGCATAAAACCAGACGTTGATATAAGCACAGGTACCGTTCCAAAAACCAACTATGGAATAGACAAGACCTACACCTTCCTCAGTGAAAGGGACTCAAAACCCCATATTTCCCGCAGAGGAAGAGATCTGACTAGTAAGAATCTTAAAACCTATGTATTGATATGTCTCCTTAAGGGAATCAAGTCTGTCTAGACTGGCATAAACATGGCAGCGAGAATCAGCTCAAACCCACTATAAAAAGGACGTTGAAAAACAAAACAAAGAAACAGGGAAATTCTTTACAATTCCTTCAGGTTCTCTGATGCAACCTGGAATGACCCTATCTACAATGACAGCTGGATGTGGCATGAGGCTGGACACTTGGGACTGAGAGGATTGGTGAGACTGGGTGAGCACCTGCAGACCCTTTCAAGCAGTAATGCATGGCACCCATTCCATGGGTCCCAACTCTCCAGGTTGAAGGGAATATTACTACAGCTATAACATGTACGGGAAACCTAGAGAATGGACACACTGTGAATACGAAAGGTCTCTAAAACTCAACGAATAGTCCCTCTCCTGGTGCTCCGGTTTGACTTTCCAAATGCTTTTCTATCAATCTCCCAACTTGGAGAGACAGCCCCTTTAACCTCCTGGTTTGCACAGGTTGCCAATTTGGCCGAGGATGAAAGGGAAGAGGGAGAACTAATGAGAGAGTAGCTGTTAGGCATTTGGATGGGCACATGTCACTCTAATTTCCCGGCAGGAAGAAGAATTAACCAAAGTCTCAGCCACCCACCGGGAACCAGTATAGTTCCTGAACCAAAATTTTGGACTTGCGTTCAGCTCACAAAAAACGAGTTGAAAAATGGAGCTCAGGGGCACAGCAATTCACAAACTGGCAGAGTAATCAAGGACAACTATCGCCCAAAAATCTGCTGAGGAAAGGCAACGAGGCGGACTCAAAAGCGAAGCAGAATAGCAGAAAACAGATTTCAAGAGGTACGTTGGAATCGCCTGTAAAGCACAGGAAGAGGGGCACAACTTCGACAATGATGCACTTGGCCAAAAATGGCGGATGCGTTTTCTCCTGAATGCATACGCCCTTTTTGGCGAAGCAAGCAAGCGGGCAATGCAAATCTGCACTACAAAGAAGTATCACTTCCCACCGCTCAAAAGGGAAATCCACAAAATGTGTAAAAAACAGAAAGGCAAGACAGGCCTTGGAGAACAGGGAGCCATGTTATGCTGATGGGCGGGATGTAAGTTGCCAACTGCCTCACTGGAGGAGTGCATTGTGTTCCCTAAAACAAGTAAACAACAGAGCTACAGAGCCAAGGGCACTTCCAGTCTAGGGAATATACCTTGGGAAAACTGAAAATCAATAAGACAGAGCCACCCCCAAATTTAGGGCTGCACTGCTTACAAGAACCTCAACTTGGGTACACCTTAAATATGCCAGGAAATATAAAAATGGTTCCAAAAATTGTGGAAGTTATGTACGATGGAATATCCCTCAGCCATGAAATCAATGTCATAAGACCAGTAGCAGCAAAATGAGTGGATTCAGGTACGATGATTCTAAGTGAAATAAGTCACACAGAAAAAGAAACTTATCATAAGATATCACTTAGGAAGATCCTGTAACCATGGGTACACATGAACTGAGTTAGGAAAGAGAACAGAGTCTCACATTTAGAAAACACTCGTATGCCTGCTTAAGGGGGAAGGAGAGGTGGGGTGATGCATAAAACCAGAGCTTGATATAAGCACAGGTACCGTTCCAAAAACCAACTGTGGAATAGAGAAGACCTACACCTTCCTCAATGAAAGGGACTCAAAACCCCATATTTCCCACAGAGGAATATATCTGACTAGTAAGAATCTTAAAACCTATGTATTGATATGTCTCCATAAGGGAATCAAGTGTGTCTACACTGGCATAAACATGCCAGTGAGAATCAGCTCAAACCCACTATAAAAAGGACGTTCAAAAACAAAACATAAAACGGAAATTCTGTACAATTCCTTCAGCGTTTCTGATGCAACCTCGAATGACCCTATCTACAATGACAGCTGGATGTGGCATGAGGCTGGACACTTGGGACTGAGAGGATTGGTGAGACTGGGTGAGCACATGCAGACCCTTTCAAGCAGTAATCCATGGCACCCATTCCATGGGTCCCAACTCTCCAGGTTGAAGGGAATATTACTACAGCTATAACATGTACGGGAAACCTAGAGAATGGACACACTGTGAATACGAAAGGTCTCTAAAACTCAACGAATAGTCCCTCTCCTGGTGCTCCGGTTTGACTTTCCAACTGCTTTCCTATCAATCTCCCAACTTGGAGAGACAGCCCCTTTAACCTCCTGGTTCGCACAGGTTGCCAATTTGGCCGAGGATGAAAGGGAAGAGGGAGAACCAATGAGAGAGTAGCTGTTAGGCATTTGGATGGGCACATGTCACTCTAATTTCCCGGCAGGAAGAAGAATTAACCAAAGTCTCAGCCACCCACCGGGAACCAGTATAGGTCCTGAACCAAAAGTTTGGACTTGCGTTCAGCTCACAAAAAACGAGTTGAAAAATGGAGCTCAGGGGCACAGCAATTCACAAACTGGCAGAGTAATCAAGGACAACTATCGCCCAAAAATCTGCTGAGGGAAGGCAACGAGGCGCACTCGAAAGCGAGGCAGAATAGAAGGAAACAGATTTCAAGAGGTACGTTGGAATCGTCTGTAAAGCACAGGAAGAGGGGCACAACTTCGACAATGATGCACTTGGCCAAAAAGGGCAGATACGTTTTCTCCTGAATATATTCAGGAGAAAACGCATACGCCCTTTTTGGCCAAGCAAGCAAGCGGGCAATGGAAATCTGCACTACAAAGAAGTATCACTTCCCACCGCTGAAAAGGGACATCCACAAAATGTGTAAAAACCAGAAAGGCAAGACCGGCCCTGGAGAACAGGGAGCCTTGTTATGCTGATGGGCGGGATGTAAGTTGCCAACTGCCTCACTGGAGGAGTGCATTGTGTTCCCTAAAACAAGTAAACAACAGAGCTACAGAGCCAAGGGCACTTCCAGTCTAGGGAATATACCTTGGGAAAACTGAAAATCAATAAGACAGAGCCACCCCCAAATTTAGGGCTGCACTGCTTACAAGAACCTCAACTTGGGGACACCTTAAATATCCCAGGAAATATAAAAATGGTTCCAAAAATTGTGGAAGTTATGTACGATGGAGTATCCCTCAGCCATGAAATCAATGTCATAAGACCAGTAGCAGCAAAATGAGTGGATTCAGGTACGATGATTCTAAGTGAAATAAGTCACACAGTAAAGAAACTTATCATAAGATATCACTTAGGAAGATCCTGTAACCATGGGTACACATGAACTGAGTTAGGAAAGAGAACAGTGTCTCACATTTAGAAAACCCTCGTATGCCTGCTTAAGGGGGAAGGAGAGGTGGGGTGATGCATAAAACCAGAGTTTGATATAAGCACATGTACCGTTCCAAAAACCAACTATGGAATAGACAAGACCTACACCTTCCTCAGTGATAGGGACTCAAAACCCCATATTTCCCGCAGAGGAATATATCTGACTAGTAAGAACATTAAAACGTATGTATTGAAATGTCTCCGTAAGGGAATCAAGTTTGTCTAGACTGGCATAAACATGGAAGCGAGAATCAGCTCAAACCCACTATAAAAAGGACGTTGAAAAACAAAACAAAGAAACGGAAGTTCTTTACAATTCCTTCAGCGTTTCTGATGCAACCTCGAATGACCCTATCTACAATGACAGCTGGATGTGGCATGAGGCTGGACACTTGGGACTGAGAGGATTGGTGAGACTGGGTGAGCACATGCAGACCCTTTAAAGCAGTAATCCATGGCACCCATTCCATGGGTCCCAACTCTCCAGGTTGAAGGGAATATTACTACAGATATAACATGTGCGGGAATCCTAGAGAATGGATACACTGTGAATACGAAAGGTCTCTAAAACTCAACGAATAGTCCCTCTCCTGGTGCTCCGGTTTGACTTTCCAACTGCTTTACTATCAATCTCCCAACTTGGAGAGACAGCCCCTTTAACCTCCTGGTTCGCAAAGGTTGCCAATTTGGCAGAGGATGAAAGGGAAGAGGGAGAACCAATGAGAGAGTAGCTGTTAGGCATTTGGATGGGCACATGTCACTCTAATTTCCCGGCAGGAAGAAGCATTAACCAAAGTCTCAGCCACCCACCGGGAAACAGTATAGGTCATGAACCAAAAGTTTGGACTTGCGTTCAGCTCACAAAAAACGAGTTGAAAAATGGAGCTCAGGGGCACAGCAATTCACAAACTGGCAGAGTAATCAAGGAAAACTATCGCCCAAAAATCTGCTGAGGGAAGGCCACGAGGCGGACTCGAAAGCGAGGCAGAATAGCAGGAAACAGATTTCAAGAGGTACGTTGGAATCGCCTGTAAAGCACAGGAAGAGGGGCACAACTTCGACAATGATGCACTTGGCCAAAAAGGGCGAATGCGTTTTCTCCTGAATGCATACGCCCTTTTTGGCCAAGCAAGCAAGCGGGCAATGCAAATCTGCACTACAAAGAAGTATCACTTCCCACCGCTCAAAAGGGACATCCACAAAATGTGTAAAAAACAGAAAGGCAAGACAGGCCCTGGAGAACAGGGAGCCATGTTATGCTGATGGGCGGGATGTAAGTTGCCAACTGCCTCACTGGAGGAGTGCATTGTGTTCCCTAAAACAAGTAAACAACAGAGCTACGGAGCCAAGGGCATTTCCAGTCTAGGGAATATACCTTGGGAAAACTGAAAATCAATAAGACAGAGCCACCCCCAAATTTAGGGCTGCACTGCTTACAAGAACCTCAAGTTGGGTACACCTTAAATATGCCAGGAAATATAAAAATGGTTCCAAAAATTGTGGAAGTTATGTACGATGGAATATCCCTCAGCCATGAAATCAATGTCATAAGACCAGTAGCAGCAAAATGAGTGGATTCAGGTACGATGATTCTAAGTGAAATAAGTCACACAGAAAAAGAAACTTATCATAAGATATCACTTAGGAAGATCCTGTAACCATGGCTACACATGAACTGAGTTAGGAAAGAGAACAGAGTCTCACATTTAGAAAACACTCGTATGCCTGCTTAAGGGGGAAGGAGAGGTGGGGTGATGCATAAAACCAGAGCTTGATATAAGCACAGGTACCGTTCCAAAAACCAACTATGGAATAGACAAGACCTACACCTTCCTCACTGAAAGGGACTCAAAACCCCATATTTCCCGCAGAGGAATATATCTCACTAGTAAGAATCTTAAAACCTATGTATTGATATGTCTCCATAAGGGAATCAAGTGTGTCTAGACTGCCATAAACATGGCAGTGAGAATCAGCTCAAACCCACTATAAAAAGGACGTTCAAAAACAAAACATAAAACGGAAATTCTGTACAATTCCTTCAGCGTTTCTGATGCAACCTCGAATGACCCTATCTACAATGACAGCTGGATGTGGCATGAGGCTGGACACTTGGGACTGAGAGGATTGGTGAGACTGGGTGAGCACATGCAGACCCTTTCAAGCAGTAATCCATGGCACCCATTCCATGGGTCCCAACTCTCCAGGTTGAAGGGAATATTACTACAGCTATAACATGTACGGGAAACCTAGAGAATGGACACACTGTGAATACGAAAGGTCTCTAAAACTCAACGAATAGTCCCTCTCCTTGTGCTCCGGTTTGACTTTCCAACTGCTTTACTATCAATCTCCCAACTTGGAGAGACAGCCCCTTTAACCTCCTGGTTCGCACAGGTTGCCAATTTGGCCGAGGATGAAAGGGAATAGGGAGAACCAATGAGAGAGTAGCTGTTAGGCATTTGGATGGGCACATGTCACTCTAATTTCCCGGCAGGAAGAAGTATTAACCAAAGTCTCAGCCACCCACCGGGAACCAGTATAGGTGCTGAACCAAAATTTTGGACTTGCGTTCAGCTCACAAAAAACGAGTTGAAAAATGGAGCTCAGGGGCACAGCAATTCACAAACTGGCAGAGTAATCAAGGACAACTATCGCCCAAAAATCTGCTGAGGGAAGGCAACGAGGCGGACTCGAAAGCGAGGCAGAATAGAAGGAAACAGATTTCAAGAGGTACGTTGGAATCGCCTGTAAAGCACAGGAAGAGGGGCACAACTTCGACAATGATGCACTTGGCCAAAAAGGGCGGATGTGTTTTCTCCTGAATATATTCAGGAGAAAACGCATACGCCGTTTTTGGCCAAGCAAGCAAGCGGGCAATGCAAATCTGCACTACAAAGGAGTATCACTTCCCACCGGTCAAAAGGGACATCCACAAAATGTGTAAAAACCAGAAAGGCAAGACAGGCCCTGGAGAACCGGGAGCCTTGTTATGCTGATGGGCGGGATGTAAGTTGCCAACTGCCTCACTGGAGGAGTGCATTGTGTTCCCTAATACAAGTAAACAACAGAGCTACAGAGCCAAGGGCACTTCCAGTCTAGGGAATATACCTTGGGAAAACTGAAAATCAATAAGACACAGCCACCCCCAAATTTAGGGCTGCACTGCTTACAAGAACCTCAACTATGGTACACCTTAAATATCCCAGGAAATATAAAAATGGTTCCAAAAATTGTGGAAGTTATGTATGATGGAATATCCCTCAGCCATGAAATCAATGTCATAAGACCAGTAGCAGCAAAATGAGTGGATTCCGGTATGATGATTCTAAGTGAAATAAGTCACACAGAAAAAGAAACTTATCATAAGATATCACTTAGGAAGATCCTGTAACCATGGCTACACATGAACTGAGTTAGGAAAGAGAACAGAGTCTCACATTGAGAAAACACTCGTATGCCTGCTTAAGGGGGAAGGAGAGGTAGGGTGATGCATAAAACCAGACGTTGATATAAGCACAGGTACCGTTCCAAAAACCAACTATGGAATAGACAAGACCTACACCTTCCTCAGTGAAAGGGACTCAAAACCCCATATTTCCCGCAGAGGAAGAGATCTGACTAGTAAGAATCTTAAAACCTATGTATTGATATGTCTCCTTAAGGGAATCAAGTCTGTCTAGACTGGCATAAACATGGCAGCGAGAATCAGCTCAAACCCACTATAAAAAGGACGTTGAAAAACAAAACAAAGAAACAGGGAAATTCTTTACAATTCCTTCAGGTTCTCTGATGCAACCTGGAATGACCCTATCTACAATGACAGCTGGATGTGGCATGAGGCTGGACACTTGGGACTGAGAGGATTGGTGAGACTGGGTGAGCACCTGCAGACCCTTTCAAGCAGTAATGCATGGCACCCATTCCATGGGTCCCAACTCTCCAGGTTGAAGGGAATATTACTACAGCTATAACATGTACGGGAAACCTAGAGAATGGACACACTGTGAATACGAAAGGTCTCTAAAACTCAACGAATAGTCCCTCTCCTGGTGCTCCGGTTTGACTTTCCAAATGCTTTTCTATCAATCTCCCAACTTGGAGAGACAGCCCCTTTAACCTCCTGGTTTGCACAGGTTGCCAATTTGGCCGAGGATGAAAGGGAAGAGGGAGAACTAATGAGAGAGTAGCTGTTAGGCATTTGGATGGGCACATGTCACTCTAATTTCCCGGCAGGAAGAAGAATTAACCAAAGTCTCAGCCACCCACCGGGAACCAGTATAGTTCCTGAACCAAAATTTTGGACTTGCGTTCAGCTCACAAAAAACGAGTTGAAAAATGGAGCTCAGGGGCACAGCAATTCACAAACTGGCAGAGTAATCAAGGACAACTATCGCCCAAAAATCTGCTGAGGAAAGGCAACGAGGCGGACTCAAAAGCGAAGCAGAATAGCAGAAAACAGATTTCAAGAGGTACGTTGGAATCGCCTGTAAAGCACAGGAAGAGGGGCACAACTTCGACAATGATGCACTTGGCCAAAAATGGCGGATGCGTTTTCTCCTGAATGCATACGCCCTTTTTGGCGAAGCAAGCAAGCGGGCAATGCAAATCTGCACTACAAAGAAGTATCACTTCCCACCGCTCAAAAGGGAAATCCACAAAATGTGTAAAAAACAGAAAGGCAAGACAGGCCTTGGAGAACAGGGAGCCATGTTATGCTGATGGGCGGGATGTAAGTTGCCAACTGCCTCACTGGAGGAGTGCATTGTGTTCCCTAAAACAAGTAAACAACAGAGCTACAGAGCCAAGGGCACTTCCAGTCTAGGGAATATACCTTGGGAAAACTGAAAATCAATAAGACAGAGCCACCCCCAAATTTATGGCTGCACTGCTTACAAGAACCTCAAGTTGGGTACACCTTAAATATGCCAGGAAATATAAAAATGGTTCCAAAAATTGTGGAAGTTATGTACGATGGAATATCCCTCAGCCATGAAATCAATGTCATAAGACCAGTAGCAGCAAAATGAGTGGATTCAGGTACGATGATTCTAAGTGAAATAAGTCACACAGAAAAAGAAACTTATCATAAGATATCACTTAGGAAGATCCTGTAACCATGGGTACACATGAACTGAGTTAGGAAAGAGAACAGAGTCTCACATTTAGAAAACACTCGTATGCCTGCTTAAGGGGGAAGGAGAGGTGGGGTGATGCATAAAACCAGAGCTTGATATAAGCACAGGTACCGTTCCAAAAACCAACTGTGGAATAGAGAAGACCTACACCTTCCTCAATGAAAGGGACTCAAAACCCCATATTTCCCACAGAGGAATATATCTGACTAGTAAGAATCTTAAAACCTATGTATTGATATGTCTCCATAAGGGAATCAAGTGTGTCTACACTGGCATAAACATGCCAGTGAGAATCAGCTCAAACCCACTATAAAAAGGACGTTCAAAAACAAAACATAAAACGGAAATTCTGTACAATTCCTTCAGCGTTTCTGATGCAACCTCGAATGACCCTATCTACAATGACAGCTGGATGTGGCATGAGGCTGGACACTTGGGACTGAGAGGATTGGTGAGACTGGGTGAGCACATGCAGACCCTTTCAAGCAGTAATCCATGGCACCCATTCCATGGGTCCCAACTCTCCAGGTTGAAGGGAATATTACTACAGCTATAACATGTACGGGAAACCTAGAGAATGGACACACTGTGAATACGAAAGGTCTCTAAAACTCAACGAATAGTCCCTCTCCTGGTGCTCCGGTTTGACTTTCCAACTGCTTTCCTATCAATCTCCCAACTTGGAGAGACAGCCCCTTTAACCTCCTGGTTCGCACAGGTTGCCAATTTGGCCGAGGATGAAAGGGAAGAGGGAGAACCAATGAGAGAGTAGCTGTTAGGCATTTGGATGGGCACATGTCACTCTAATTTCCCGGCAGGAAGAAGAATTAACCAAAGTCTCAGCCACCCACCGGGAACCAGTATAGGTCCTGAACCAAAAGTTTGGACTTGCGTTCAGCTCACAAAAAACGAGTTGAAAAATGGAGCTCAGGGGCACAGCAATTCACAAACTGGCAGAGTAATCAAGGACAACTATCGCCCAAAAATCTGCTGAGGGAAGGCAACGAGGCGCACTCGAAAGCGAGGCAGAATAGAAGGAAACAGATTTCAAGAGGTACGTTGGAATCGTCTGTAAAGCACAGGAAGAGGGGCACAACTTCGACAATGATGCACTTGGCCAAAAAGGGCAGATACGTTTTCTCCTGAATATATTCAGGAGAAAACGCATCCGCCCTTTTTGGCCAAGCAAGCAAGCGGGCAATGGAAATCTGCACTACAAAGAAGTATCACTTCCCACCGCTGAAAAGGGACATCCACAAAATGTGTAAAAACCAGAAAGGCAAGACCGGCCCTGGAGAACAGGGAGCCTTGTTATGCTGATGGGCGGGATGTAAGTTGCCAACTGCCTCACTGGAGGAGTGCATTGTGTTCCCTAAAACAAGTAAACAACAGAGCTACAGAGCCAAGGGCACTTCCAGTCTAGGGAATATACCTTGGGAAAACTGAAAATCAATAAGACACAGCCACCCCCAAATTTAGGGCTGCACTGCTTACAAGAACCTCAACTTGGGGACACCTTAAATATCCCAGGAAATATAAAAATGGTTCCAAAAATTGTGGAAGTTATGTACGATGGAGTATCCCTCAGCCATGAAATCAATGTCATAAGACCAGTAGCAGCAAAATGAGTGGATTCAGGTACGATGATTCTAAGTGAAATAAGTCACACAGTAAAGAAACTTATCATAAGATATCACTTAGGAAGATCCTGTAACCATGGGTACACATGAACTGAGTTAGGAAAGAGAACAGTGTCTCACATTTAGAAAACCCTCGTATGCCTGCTTAAGGGGGAAGGAGAGGTGGGGTGATGCATAAAACCAGAGTTTGATATAAGCACATGTACCGTTCCAAAAACCAACTATGGAATAGACAAGACCTACACCTTCCTCAGTGATAGGGACTCAAAACCCCATATTTCCCGCAGAGGAATATATCTGACTAGTAAGAACATTAAAACGTATGTATTGAAATGTCTCCGTAAGGGAATCAAGTTTGTCTAGACTGGCATAAACATGGAAGCGAGAATCAGCTCAAACCCACTATAAAAAGGACGTTGAAAAACAAAACAAAGAAACGGAAGTTCTTTACAATTCCTTCAGCGTTTCTGATGCAACCTCGAATGACCCTATCTACAATGACAGCTGGATGTGGCATGAGGCTGGACACTTGGGACTGAGAGGATTGGTGAGACTGGGTGAGCACATGCAGACCCTTTAAAGCAGTAATCCATGGCACCCATTCCATGGGTCCCAACTCTCCAGGTTGAAGGGAATATTACTACAGATATAACATGTGCGGGAATCCTAGAGAATGGATACACTGTGAATACGAAAGGTCTCTAAAACTCAACGAATAGTCCCTCTCCTGGTGCTCCGGTTTGACTTTCCAACTGCTTTACTATCAATCTCCCAACTTGGAGAGACAGCCCCTTTAACCTCCTGGTTCGCAAAGGTTGCCAATTTGGCAGAGGATGAAAGGGAAGAGGGAGAACCAATGAGAGAGTAGCTGTTAGGCATTTGGATGGGCACATGTCACTCTAATTTCCCGGCAGGAAGAAGCATTAACCAAAGTCTCAGCCACCCACCGGGAAACAGTATAGGTCATGAACCAAAAGTTTGGACTTGCGTTCAGCTCACAAAAAACGAGTTGAAAAATGGAGCTCAGGGGCACAGCAATTCACAAACTGGCAGAGTAATCAAGGAAAACTATCGCCCAAAAATCTGCTGAGGGAAGGCCACGAGGCGGACTTGAAAGCGAGGCAGAATAGCAGGAAACAGATTTCAAGAGGTACGTTGGAATCGCCTGTAAAGCACAGGAAGAGGGGCACAACTTCGACAATGATGCACTTGGCCAAAAAGGGCGAATGCGTTTTCTCCTGAATGCATACGCCCTTTTTGGCCAAGCAAGCAAGCGGGCAATGCAAATCTGCACTACAAAGAAGTATCACTTCCCACCGCTCAAAAGGGACATCCACAAAATGTGTAAAAAACAGAAAGGCAAGACAGGCCCTGGAGAACAGGGAGCCATGTTATGCTGATGGGCGGGATGTAAGTTGCCAACTGCCTCACTGGAGGAGTGCATTGTGTTCCCTAAAACAAGTAAACAACAGAGCTACGGAGCCAAGGGCATTTCCAGTCTAGGGAATATACCTTGGGAAAACTGAAAATCAATAAGACAGAGCCACCCCCAAATTTAGGGCTGCACTGCTTACAAGAACCTCAAGTTGGGTACACCTTAAATATGCCAGGAAATATAAAAATGGTTCCAAAAATTGTGGAAGTTATGTACGATGGAATATCCCTCAGCCATGAAATCAATGTCATAAGACCAGTAGCAGCAAAATGAGTGGATTCAGGTACGATGATTCTAAGTGAAATAAGTCACACAGAAAAAGAAACTTATCATAAGATATCACTTAGGAAGATCCTGTAACCATGGCTACACATGAACTGAGTTAGGAAAGAGAACAGAGTCTCACATTTAGAAAACACTCGTATGCCTGCTTAAGGGGGAAGGAGAGGTGGGGTGATGCATAAAACCAGAGCTTGATATAAGCACAGGTACCGTTCCAAAAACCAACTATGGAATAGACAAGACCTACACCTTCCTCACTGAAAGGGACTCAAAACCCCATATTTCCCGCAGAGGAATATATCTCACTAGTAAGAATCTTAAAACCTATGTATTGATATGTCTCCATAAGGGAATCAAGTGTGTCTAGACTGCCATAAACATGGCAGTGAGAATCAGCTCAAACCCACTATAAAAAGGACGTTCAAAAACAAAACATAAAACGGAAATTCTGTACAATTCCTTCAGCGTTTCTGATGCAACCTCGAATGACCCTATCTACAATGACAGCTGGATGTGGCATGAGGCTGGACACTTGGGACTGAGAGGATTGGTGAGACTGGGTGAGCACATGCAGACCCTTTCAAGCAGTAATCCATGGCACCCATTCCATGGGTCCCAACTCTCCAGGTTGAAGGGAATATTACTACAGCTATAACATGTACGGGAAACCTAGAGAATGGACACACTGTGAATACGAAAGGTCTCTAAAACTCAACGAATAGTCCCTCTCCTTGTGCTCCGGTTTGACTTTCCAACTGCTTTACTATCAATCTCCCAACTTGGAGAGACAGCCCCTTTAACCTCCTGGTTCGCACAGGTTGCCAATTTGGCCGAGGATGAAAGGGAATAGGGAGAACCAATGAGAGAGTAGCTGTTAGGCATTTGGATGGGCACATGTCACTCTAATTTCCCGGCAGGAAGAAGTATTAACCAAAGTCTCAGCCACCCACCGGGAAACAGTATAGGTCCTGAACCAAAATTTTGGACTTGCGTTCAGCTCACAAAAAACGAGTTGAAAAATGGAGCTCAGGGGCACAGCAATTCAAAAACTGGCAGAGTAATCAAGGACAACTATCGCCCAAAAATCTGCTGAGGGAAGGCAACGAGGCGGACTCGAAATCGAGGCAGAATAGAAGGAAACAGATTTCAAGAGGTACGTTGGAATCGCCTGTAAAGCACAGGAAGAGGGGCACAACTTCGACAATGATGCACTTGGCCAAAAAGGGCGGATGTGTTTTCCCCTGAATATATTCAGGAGAAAACGCATACGCCCTTTTTGGCCAAGCAAGCAAGCGGGCAATGCAAATCTGCACTACAAAGAAGTATCACTTCCCACCGCTCAAAAGGGACATCCACAAAATGTGTAAAAACCAGAAAGGCAAGACCGGCCCTGGAGAACCGGGAGCCTTGTTATGCTGATGGGCGGGATGTAAGTTGCCAACTGCCTCACTGGAGGAGTGCATTGTGTTCCCTAAAACAAGTAAACAACAGAGCTACAGAGCCAAGGGCACTTCCAGTCTAGGGAATATACCTTGGGAAAACTGAAAATCAATAAGACACAGCCACCCCCAAATTTAGGGCTGCACTGCTTACAAGAACCTCAACTTTGGTACACCTTAAATATCCCAGGAAATATAAAAATGGTTCCAAAAATTGTGGAAGTTATGTATGATGGAATATCCCTCAGCCATGAAATCAATGTCATAAGACCAGTAGCAGCAAAATGAGTGGATTCCGGTACGATGATTCTAAGTGAAATAAGTCACACAGAAAAAGAAACTTATCATAAGATATCACTTAGTAAGATCCTGTAACCATGGCTACACATGAACTGAGTTAGGAAAGAGAACAGAGTCTCACATTTAGAAAACACTCGTATGCCTGCTTAAGGGGGAAGGAGAGGTAGGGTGATGCATAAAACCAGACGTTGATATAAGCACAGGTACCGTTCCAAAAACCAACTATGGAATAGACAAGACCTACACCTTCCTCAGTGAAAGGAACTCAAAACCCCATATTTCCCGCAGAGGAATATATCTGACTAGTAAGAATCTTAAAACCTATGTATTGATATGTCTCCTTAAGGGAATCAAGTCTGTCTAGACTGGCATAAACATGGCAGCGAGAATCAGCTCAAACCCACTATAAAAAGGACGTTCAAAAACAAAACAAAGAAACAGGGAAATTCTTTACAATTCCTTCAGGTTCTCTGATGCAACCTGGAATGACCCTATCTACAATGACAGCTGGATGTGGCATGAGGCTGGACACTTGGGACTGAGAGGATTGGTGAGACTGGGTGAGCACCTGCAGACCCTTTAAAGCAGTAATGCATGGCACCCATTCCATGGGTCCCAACTCTCCAGGTTGAAGGGAATATTACTACAGCTATAACATGTACGGGAAACCTAGAGAATGGACACACTGTGAATACGAAAGGTCTCTAAAACTCAACGAATAGTCCCTCTCCTGGTGCTCCGGTTTGACTTTCCAACTGCTTTTCTATCAATCTCCCAACTTGGAGAGACAGCCCCTTTAACCTCCTGGTTTGCACAGGTTGCCAATTTGGCCGAGGATGAAAGGGAAGAGGGAGAACTAATGAGAGAGTAGCTGTTAGGCATTTGGATGGGCACATGTCACTCTAATTTCCCGGCAGGAAGAAGAATTAACCAAAGTCTCAGCCACCCACCGGGAACCAGTATAGTTCCTGAACCAAAATTTTGGACTTGCGTTCAGCTCACAAAAAACGAGTTGAAAAATGGAGCTCAGGGGCACAGCAATTCACAAACTGGCAGAGTAATCAAGGACAACTATCGCCCAAAAATCTGCTGAGGAAAGGCAACGAGGCGGACTCAAAAGCGAAGCAGAATAGCAGAAAACAGATTTCAAGAGGTACGTTGGAATCGCCTGTAAAGCACAGGAAGAGGGGCACAACTTCGACAATGATGCACTTGGCCAAAAATGGCGGATGCGTTTTCTCCTGAATGCATACGCCCTTTTTGGCGAAGCAAGCAAGCGGGCAATGCAAATCTGCACTACAAAGAAGTATCACTTCCCACCGGTCAAAAGGGAAATCCACAAAATGTGTAAAAAACAGAAAGGCAAGACAGGCCCTGGAGAACAGGGAGCCATGTTATGCTGATGGGCGGGATGTAACTTGCCAACTGCCTCACTGGAGGAGTGCATTGTGTTCCCTAAAACAAGTAAACAACAGAGCTACAGAGCCAAGGGCACTTCCAGTCTAGGGAATATACCTTGGGAAAACTGAAAATCAATAAGACAGAGCCACCCCCAAATTTAGGGCTGCACTGCTTACAAGAACCTCAACTTCTAGACTTCCGGGTAAGATGGCGGAAGAGTAAGACGCGGAGATCACCTTCCTCCCCACGGATACACCAGAAATACAGCTACACGTGGAACAACTCCTACAGAACACATACTGAACGCTGGCAGAAGACCCCAGACCTCCCAAAAGGCAAGAAACTCCCCACATACCTGGGTAGGGCAAAGCGGAGAGATCCGCACACAGAGGATCGGTGCCGAGCGGCACTCACCAGCCCGAGAGGCTTGTGTGCTCGCCCGCCGGGGCGCGCAGCGCTGGAAGCTGAGGCTCGGGCTTCGGTCAGAGCGCAGGGAGAGGACTGGGGCTGGCGGCGAGAACTCAGCCTGAAGGGGGCTAATGTGCCACAGCTAGCCGGGAGGGTGTCCGTGAAAACTCTGGAGCTGCCGAAGAGGCAAGAGACTTTTTCTTCCCTCTTGGTTTCCTGGTGCGCGAGGAGAGGGGATTAAGAGCGCTGCTTAAAGGGGCTCCATAGACGGGCGCGAGTCGCGACTGAAAGCGCGGAGCCCAGTGACGGGCGTGGGACGCTGGGGCTGCTGCTGCCGCCGCCAAGAAGCCTGTGTGCGAGCGCAGGTCACTGCCCACACCGCCCTTCCGGGAGCCTGTGCAGCCCGCCACTGCCGGGGTCCCGGGATCCAGGGGCGGCTTCCCTGGGAGAACGCACGGCGCGCCTCGGGCTGGTGCAACGTCACGCCGACCTCTGCCGCTGCAGGCTCGCCCCGCACTCCGTGCCCCTCCCTCCCTCCCGGCCTGAGTGAGCCAGAGTCCCCGAAGAGGCTGCTCCTTTAACCCTGTCCTATCTGAGCGAAGAGCAGACGCCCTCCGGCTACCTACACGCAGAGGCGGGGCCAAATCCAAAGCTGAGACCCAGGAGCTGTGAGAACAAAGAAGAGAAAGGGAAACCTCTCCCAGCAGCCTCAGAAGCAGCGGATTAAAGCTCCACAATCAACTTGATGTATCCTGCATCTGTGGAATACATGAATAGACAACACATCATCCCAAATTGAGGAGCCCGGAGTCAGTGCTGTGCCTCTGAGGTGGGAGAGCCAACTTCAGGACACTGGTCCACAAGAGACCTCCCAGCTCCACATAATATCAAACGGCGAAAATCTTCCAGAGATCTCCATCTCAACACCAGCACCCAGCTTCACTCAACGACCAGCAGGCTACAGTGCTGGACACCCTGAGCCAAACAACTAGCAAGACAGGAACACAACGCCACCCATTAGCAGAGAGGTGGCCTAAAATCATAAAAAGTCCACAGACACCCCAAAACACACCACCAGACGTGGACCTGCCCACCAGAAAGACAAGATCCAGCCTCATCCACCAGAACACAGGCACTAGTCCCCTCCACCAGGAAGCCTACACAACCCACTAAACCAACCTTAGCCACTGGGGACAGACACCAAAAACAACGGGAACTACGAACCTGCAGCCTGCAAAAAGGAGACCCCAAACACAGTAACATAAGCAAAATGAGAAGACAGAAAAACACACAGCAGGAGAAGGAGCAAGATAAAAACCCACCAGACCTAACAAATGAAGAGGTACTAGGCACTCTACCTGAAAAAGAATTCAGAATAATGATGGTAAAGATGATCCAAGATTCTATTTCCCAGATCCAAAATCTTGGAAATAGAATAGACAAAATGCAAGAAACAGTTAACAAGGACCTAGAAGAACTAAAGATGAATCAAGCATCGATTAAAAACACAATAAATGAAATAAAAAATACTCTAGATGGGATCAATAGCAGAATAACTGAGGCAGAGGAACGGATAAGTGAGGTGGAAGATAAAATAGTGGAAATAACTGCTGCAGAGCAAAATAAAGAAAAAAGAATGAAAAGAACAGAGGACAGTCTCAGAGACCTCTGGGACAACATTAAACGCACCAACATTCGAATTATAGGGGTTCCAGAAGAAGAAGAGAAAAAGAAAGGGACTGAGAAAATATTTGAAGAGATTATAGTTGAAAACTTCCCTAATATGGGAAAGGAAATAGTTAATCAAGTCCAGGAGGCACAGAGAGTCCCATACAGAATAAATCCAAGGAGAAATACGCCAAGACACATATTAATCAAACTGTCAAAAATTAAACACAAAGAAATCATATTAAAAGCAGCAAGGCAAAAACAACAAATAACACACAAGGGAATCCCCATCAGGATAACAGCTGATCTCTCAGCAGAAACTCTACAAGCCAGAAGGGAGTGGCAGGACATACTTAAAGTGATGAAGGAGAAAAACCTGCAACCAAGATTACTCTACCCAGCAAGGATCTCATTCAGATTTGATGGAGAAATTAAAATGTTTACAGACAAGCAAAAGCTGAGAGAGTTCAGCACCACCAAACCAGCTTTACAACAAATGCTAAAGGAACTTCTCTAGGCAAGAAACACAACAGAAGGAATATACCTACAATAATGAACCCAAAACAATTAAGAAAATGGGAATAGGAACATACATATCGATAATTACCTTAAATGTAAATGGACTAAATGCTCCCACCAAAAGACACAGAGTGGCTGAATGGATACAAAAACAAGACCCATCTATATGCTGTCTACAAGAGACCCACTTCAGACCTAGAGACACATACAGACTGAAAGTAAGGGGATGGAAAAAGATATTCCATGCAAATGGAAACCAAAAGAAAGCTGGAGTAGCAATTCTCATATCAGACAAAATAGACTTTAAAATAAGGACTACTAGAAGAGACAAAGAAGGACACTACATAATGATCAAGGGATCGATCCAAGAAGAAGATATAACAATTGTAAATATTTATGCACCAAACATAGGAGCACCTCAATACATAAGGCAAATACTAACAGCCATAAAAGGAGAAATCGACAGTAACACAATCATAGTAGGGGACTTTAACACCCCACTTTCACCAATGGACAGATCATCCAAAATGAAAATAAATAAGGAAACACAAGCTTTAAATGATACATTAAACAAGATGGACTTAATTGATATTTATAGGACATTCCATCCAAAAACAACAGAATACACATTTTTCTCAAGTGCTCATGGAACATTCTCCAGGATAGATCATATCTTGGGTCACAAATCAAGCCTTGGTAAATTTAAGAAAATTGAAATTGTATCAAGTATCTTTTCCGACCACAATGCTATGAGACTAGATATCAATTACAGGAAAAGAGCTGTAAAAAATACAAACACATGGAGGCTAAACAATACACTACTTAATAACGAAGTGATCACTGAAGAAATCAAAGAGGAAATTAAAAAATACCTAGAAACAAATGACAATGGAGACACGACGACCCAAAACCTATGGGATGCAGCAAAAGCAGTTCTAAGAGGGAAGTTTATAGCAATACAATCCCACCTTAAGAAACAGGAAACATCTCGAATAAACAACCTAACCTTGCACCTAAAGCAATTAGAGAAAGAAGAACAAAAACATCCCAAAGTTAGCAGAAGGAAAGAAATCATAAAAATCAGATCAGAAATAAATGAAAAAGAAATGAAGGAAATGATAGCAAAGATCAATAAAACTAAAAGCTGGTTCTTTGAGAAGATAAACAAAATTGATAAACCATTAGCCAGACTCATCAAGAAAAAAAGGGAGAAGACTCAAATCAATAGAATTAGAAATGAAAAAGGAGAAGTAACAACTGACACTACAGAAATACAAAAGATCATGAGAGATTACTATAAGCAACTCTATGCCAATAAAATGGACAACCTGGAAGAAATGGACAAATTCTTAGAAATGCACAACCTGCCAAGACTGAATCAGGAAGAAATAGAAAATATGAACAGACCAATCACAAGCACTGAAATTGAAACTGTGATAAAAAATCTTCCAACAAACAAAAGCCCAGGACCAGATGGCTTCACAGGCGAATTCTATCAAGCATTTAGAGAAGAGCTAACACCTATCCTTCTGAAACTCTTCCAAAATATAGCAGAGGGAGGAACACTCCCAAACTCATTCTACGAGGCCACCATCACCTTGATACCAAAACCAGGCAAGGATGTCACAAAGAAAGAAAACTACAGACCAATATCACTGATGAACATAGATGCAAAAATCCTCAACAAAATACTAGCAAACAGAATCCAACAGCACATTAAAAGGATCATACACCATGATCAAGTGGGGTTTATTCCAGGAATGCAAGGATTCTTCAATATACGCAAATCAATCAACGTGATACACCATATTAACAAATTGAAGGAGAAAAACCATATGATCATCTCAATACATGCAGAGAAAGCTTTCGACAAAATTCAACACCCATTTATGATAAAAACCCTGCAGAAAGTAGGCATAGAGGGAACTTTCCTCAACATAATAAAGGCCATATATGACAAACCCACAGCCAGCATCGTCCTCAATGGTGAAAAACTGAAACCATTTCCACTAAGATCAGGAACTAGACAAGGTTGCCCACTTTCACCACTCTTATTCAACCTAGTTTTGGAAGTTTTAGCCACAGCAATCAGAGAAGAAAAGGAAATAAAAGGAATCCAAATTGGAAAAGAAGAAGTAAAGCTGTCACTGTTTGCAGATGACATGATACTATACATAGAGAATCCTAAAGATGCTACCAGAAAACTACTAGAGTTAATCAATGAATTTGGTCAAGTTGCAGGATACAAAATTAATGCACAGAAATCTCTGGCATTCCTATATACTGATGATGAAAAATCTGAAAGTGAAATCAAGGAAACGCTCCCATTTACCATTGCAACAAAAAGAATAAAATATCTAGGAATAAACCTACCTAAGGACACAAAAGACCTGTATGCAGAAAATTATAAGACACTGATGAAAGAAATTAAAGATGATACAAATAGATGGAGAGATGTACCATGTTCTTGGATTGGAAGAATCAACATTGTGAAAATGACTCTACTACCCAAAGCAATCTTCAGGTTCAATGCAATCCCTATCAAACTACCACTGGCATTTTTCACAGAACTAGAACAAAAAATTTCACAATTTGTATGGAAACACAAAAGACCCCGAATAGCCAAAGCAATCTTGAGAACGAAAAATGGAGCTGGAGGAATCAGGCTCCCTGACTTCAGACTATACTACAAAGCTACAGTAATCAAGACAGTATGGTACTGGCACAAAAACAGAAAGATAGATCAATGGAACAGGATAGAAAGCCCAGAGTTAAACCCACGGACATATGGTCACCTTATCTTTGATAAAGGAGGCAGGAATGTACAGTGGAGTAAGGACAGTCTCTTCAATAAGTGGTGCTGGGAAAACTGGATAGGGACATGTAAAAGTATGAGATTAGATCACTCCCTAACACCATACACAAAAATAAGCTCAAAATGGATTAAAGACCTAAATGTAAGGCCAGACACTATCAAACTCTTAGAGGAACACATAGGCAGAACACTCTATGACATAAATCACAGCAAGATCCTTTTAGACCCACCTCCTAGAGAAATGGAAATAAAGACAAAAATAAACACATGGGACCTAATGAAACTTAAAAGCTTTTGCACAGCAAAGGAAACCATAAACAAGACCAAAAGACAACCCTCAGAATGGGAGAAAATATTTGCAAATGAAGCAACTGACAAAGGATTAATCTCCAAAATTTATAAGCAGCTCATGCAGCTCAATAACAAAAAAACAAACAACCCAATCCAAAAATGGGCAGAAGACCTAAATAGACATTTCTCCACAGAAGATATACAGACTGCCAACAAACACATGAAAGGATGCTCAACATCTTTACTCATTAGAGAAATGCAAATCAAAACTACAATGAGATATCACCTCACACCAGTCAGAATGGCCATCATCAAAAAATCTAGAAACAATAAATGCTGGAGAGGGTGTGGAAAAAAGGAAACACTCTTGCACTGCTGGTGGGAATGTGAATTGGTACAGCCGCTATGGAGAACGGTATGGAGGTTCCTTAAAAAACTACAAATAGAACTACCATATGACCCAGCAATCCCACTACTGGGCATATACCCTGAGAAAACCATAATTCAAAAAGAGACATGTACCAAAATGTTCATAGCAGCCCTATTTACAATAGCCCGGAGATGGAAACAACCTAAGTGTCCATCATCGGATGAATGGATAAAGAAGATGTGGCACATATATACAATGGAATATTACTCAGCCATAAAAAGAAATGAAATTGAGCTATTTGTAATGAGGTGGATAGACCTAGAGTCTGTCATACAGAGTGAAGTAAGTCAGAAAGAGAAAGACAAATACTGTATGCTAACACATATATATGGAATTTAAGAAAAAAAAAATGTCATGAAGAACATAGGGGTAAGACAGGAATAAAGACACAGACCTACTAGAGAATGGACTTGAGGATATGGGGAGGGGGAAGGGTAAGCTGTGACAAAGTGAAAGAGCGGCATGGACATATATACACTACCAAACGTGAGGTAGATAGCTACTGGGAAGCAGCCGCATAGCACAGGGAGGTCAGCTCGGTACTTTGTGACCGCCTGGAGGGGTGGGATAGTGAGGGTGGGAGGGAGACGCAAAAGGGAGGGGTTATGGAAACATATGTATATGTATAACTGATTAAATTTGTTATAAAAAAATAAAAATAAAAATAAAAATAAAAAAAAAAAAAAAGAACCTCAACTTGGGTACACCTTAAATATGCCAGGAAATATAAAAATGGTTCCAAAAATTGTGGAAGTTATGTACGATGGAATATCCCTAAGCCATGAAATCAATGTCATAAGACCAGTAGCAGCAAAATGAGTGGATTCAGGTACGATGATTCTAAGTGAAATAAGTCACACAGAAAAAGAAACTTATCATAAGATATCACTTAGGAAGATCCTGTAAACATGGCTACACATGAACTGAGTTAGGAAAGAGAACAGAGTCTCACATTTAGAAAACACTCGTATGCCTGCTTAAGGGGGAAGGAGAGGTGGGGTGACGCATAAAACCAGAGCTTGATATAAGCACAGGTACCGTTCCAAAAACCAACTGTGGAATAGACAAGACCTACATCTTCCTCAATGAAAGGGACTCAAAACCCCATATTTCCCACAGAGGAATATATCTGACTAGTAAGAATCTTAAAACCTATGTATTGATATGTCTCCATAAGGGAATCAAGTGTGTCTACACTGGCATAAACATGCCAGTGAGAATCAGCTCAAACCCACTATAAAAAGGACGTTCAAAAACAAAACATAAAACGGAAATTCTTTACAATTCCTTCAGCGTTTCTGATGCAACCTCGAATGACCCTATCTACAATGACAGCTGGATGTGGAATGAGGCTGGACACTTGGGAATGAGAGGATTGGTGAGACTGGGTGAGCACATGCAGACCGTTTCAAGCAGTAATCCATGGCACCCATTCCATGGGTCCCAACTCTCCAGGTTGAAGGGAATATTACTACATCTAAAACATGTACGGGAAACCTAGAGAATGGACACACTGTGAATACGAAAGGTCTCTAAAACTCAACGAAGAGTCCCTCTCCTGGTGCTCCGGTTTGACTTTCCAACTGCTTTCCTATCAATCTCCCAACTTGGAGAGACAGCCCCTTTAACCTCCTGGTTCGCACAGGTTGCCAATTTGGCCGAAGATGAAAGGGAAGAGGGAGAACCAATGAGAGAGGAGCTGTTAGGCATTTGGATGGGCACATGTCACTCTAATTTCCCGGCAGGAAGAAGAATTAACCAAAGTCTCAGCCACCCACCGGGAACCAGTATAGGTCCTGCACCAAAAGTTTGGACTTGCGTTCAGCTCACAAAAAACGAGTTGAAAAATGGAGCTCAGGGGCACAGCAATTCACAAACTGGCAGAGTAATCAAGGACAACTATCGCCCAAAAATCTGCTGAGGGAAGGCAACGAGGCGCACTCGAAAGCGAGGCAGAATAGAAGGAAACAGATTTCAAGAGGTACGTTGGAATCGTCTGTAAAGCACAGGAAGAGGGGCACAACTTCGACAATGATGCACTTGGCCAAAAAGGGCAGATACGTTTTCTCCTGAATATATTCAGGAGAAAACGCATACGCCCTTTTTGGCCAAGCAAGCAAGCGGGCAATGCAAATCTGCACTACAAAGAAGTATCACTTCCCACCGCTGAAAAGGGACATCCACAAAATGTGTAAAAACCAGAAAGGCAAGACCGGCCCTGGAGAACAGGGAGCCTTGTTATGCTGATGTGCGGGATGTAAGTTGCCAACTGCCTCACTGGAGGAGTGCATTGTGTTCCCTAAAACAAGTAAACAACAGAGCTACAGAGCCAAGGGCACTTCCAGTCTAGGGAATATACCTTGGGAAAACTGAAAATCAATAAGACAGAGCCACCCCCAAATTTAGGGCTGCACTGCTTACAAGAACCTCAACTTGGGGACACCTTAAATATCCCAGGAAATATAAAAATGGTTCCAAAAATTGTGGAAGTTATGTACGATGGAGTATCCCTCAGCCATGAAATCAATGTCATAAGACCAGTAGCAGCAAAATGAGTGGATTCAGGTACGATGATTCTAAGTGAAATAAGTCACACAGTAAAGAAACTTATCATAAGATATCACTTAGGAAGATCCTATAACCATGGGTACACATGAACTGAGTTAGGAAAGAGAACAGTGTCTCACATTTAGAAAACCCTCGTATGCCTGCTTAAGGGGGAAGGAGAGGTGGGGTGATGCATAAAACCAGAGTTTGATATAAGCACAGGTACCGTTCCAAAAACCAACTATGGAATAGACAAGACCTACACCTTCCTCAGTGATAGGGACTCAAAACCCCATATTTCCCGCAGAGGAATATATCTGACTAGTAAGAACCTTAAAACGTATGTATTGAAATGTCTCCGTAAGGGAATCAAGTTTGTCTAGACTGGCATAAACATGGCAGCGAGAATCAGCTCAAACCCACTATAAAAAGGACGTTCAAAAAAAAAACAAAGAAACGGAAATTCTTTACAATTCCTTCAGCGTTTCTGATGCAACCTCGAATGACCCTATCTACAATGACAGCTGTATGTGGCATGAGGCTGGACACTTGGGAGTGAGAGGATTGGTGAGACTGGGTGAGCACATGCAGACCCTTTCAAGCAGTAATCCATGGCACCCATTCCATGGGTCCCAACTCTGCAGGTTGAAGGGAATATTACTACATCTATAACATGTGCGGGAATCCTAGAGAATGGATACACTGTGAATACGAAAGGTCTCTAAAACTCAACGAATAGTCCCTCTCCTGGTGCTCCGGTTTGACTTTCCAACTGCTTTACTATCAATCTCCCAACTTGGAGAGACAGCCCCTTTAACCTCCTGGTTCGCACAGGTTGCCAATTTGGCAGAGGATGAAAGGGAAGAGGGAGAACCAATGAGAGAGTAGCTGTTAGGCATTTGGATGGGCACATGTCACTCTAATTTCCCGGCAGGAAGAAGAATTAACCAAAGTCTCAGACACCCACCGGGAACCAGTATAGGTCCTGAACCAAAATTTTGGACTTGTGTTCAGCTCACAAAAAACGAGTTGAAAAATGGAGCTCAGGGGCACAGCAATTCACAAACTGGCAGAGTAATCAAGGACAACTATCGTCCAAAAATCTGCTGAGGGAAGGCAACGAGGCGGACTCGAAAGCGAGGCCGAATAGCAGGAAACAGATTTCAAGATGTACGTTGGAATCGCCTGTAAAGCACAGGAAGAGGGGCACAACTTCAACAATGATGCACTTGGCCAAATAGGGCGGATGCGTTTTCTCCTGAATATATTCAGGAGAAAACGCATACGCCCTGTTTGGCCAAGCAAGCAAGCGGGCAATGCAAATCTGCACTACAAAGAAGTATCACTTCCCACCGGTCAAAAGGGACATCCACAAAATGTGTACAAACCAGAAAGGCAAGACAGGCCCTGGAGAACAGGGAGCCTTGTTATGCTGATGGGCGGGATGTAAGTTGCCAACTGCCTCACTGGAGGAGTGCATTGTGTTCCCTAAAACAAGTAAACAACAGAGCTACAGAGCCAAGGGCACTTCCAGTCTAGGGAATATACCTTGGGAAAACTGAAAATCAATAAGACAGAGCCACCCCCAAATTTAGGGCTGCACTGCTTACAAGAACCTCAACTTGGGTACACCTTAAATATCCCAGGAAATATAAAAATGGTCCCAAAAATTGTGGAAGTTATGTACGATGGAATATCCCTCAGCCATGAAATCAATGTCATAAGACCAGTAGCAGCAAAATGAGTGGATTCAGGTACGATGATTCTAAGTGAAATAAGTCACACAGAAAAGGAAACTTATCATAAGATATCACTTAGGAAGATCCTGTAACCATGGCTACACATGAACTGAGTTAGGAAAGAGAACAGAGTCTCACATTGAGAAAACACTCGTATGCCTGCTTAAGGGGGAAGGAGAGGTTGGGTGATGCATAAAACCAGAGCTTGATATAAGCACAGGTACCGTTCCAAAAACCAACTATGGAATAGACAAGACCTACACCTTCCTCACTGAAAGGGACTCAAAACCCCATATTTCCCGCAGAGGAATATATCTGACTAGTAAGAATCTTAAAACGTATGTATTGAAATGTCTCCTTAAGGGAATCAAGTGTGTCTAGACTGGCATAAACATGGCAGCGAGAATCAGCTCAAACCCACTATAGAAAGGATGTTCAAAAACAAAACATAAAACGGAAATTCTGTACAATTCCTTCAGCGTTTCTGATGCAACCTCGAATGACCCTATCTACAATGACAGCTGTATGTGGCATGAGGCTGGACACTTGGGACTGAGAGGATTGGTGAGACTGGGTGAGCACATGCAGACCCTTTAAAGCAGTAATCCATGGCACCCATTCCATGGGTCCCAACTCTCCAGGTTGAAGGTAATATTACTACAGATATAACATGTGCGGGAATCCTAGAGAATGGACACACTGTGAATACGAAAGGTCTCTAAAACTCAACGAATAGTCCCTCTCCTGGTGCTCCGGTTTGACTTTCCAACTGCTTTCCTATCAATCTCCCAACTTGGAGAGACAGCCCCTTTAACCTCCTGGTTCGCACAGGTTGCCAATTTGGCCGAGGATGAAAGGGAAGAGGGAGAACCAATGAGAGAGTAGCTGTTAGGCATTTGGATGGGCACATGTCACTCTAATTTCCCGGCAGGAAGAAGAATTAACCAAAGTCTCAGCCACCCACCGGGAACCAGTATAGGTCCTGAACAAAAATTTTGGACTTGCGTTCAGCTCACAAAAAACGAGTTGAAAAATGGAGCTCAGGGGCACAGCAATTCACAAACTGGCAGAGTAATCAAGGACAACTATCGCCCAAAAATCTGCTGAGGGAAGGCAACGAGGTGGACTCGAGAGCGAGGCAGAATAGCAGAAAACAGATTTCAAGAGGTACGTTGGAATCGCCTGTAAAGCACATGAAGAGCGGCACAACTTCGACAATGATGCACTTGGCCAAAAATGGCGGATGCGTTTTCTCCTGAATGCATACGCCCTTTTTGGCCAAGCAAGCAAGCGGGCAATGCAAATCTGCACTACAAAGAAGTATCACTTCCCACCGCTCAAAAGGGACATCCACAAAATGTGTAAAAACCAGAAAGGCAAGACCGGCCCTGGAGAACCGGGAGCCTTGGTATGCTGATGGGCGGGATGTAAGTTGCCAACTGCCTCACTGGAGGAGTGCATTGTGTTCCCTAAAACAAGTAAACAACAGAGCTACAGAGCCAAGGGCACTTCCAGTCTAGGGAATATACCTTGGGAAAACTGAAAATCAATAAGACAGAGCCACCCCCAAATTTAGGGCTGCACTGCTTACAAGAACCTCAACTTGGGTACAACTTAAATATCCCAGGAAATATAAAAATGGTTCCAAAAATTGTGGAAGTTATGTACGATGGATTATCCCTCAGCCATGAAATCAATGTCATAAGACCAGTAGCAGCAAAATGAGTGGATTCAGGTACGATGATTCTAAGTGAAATAAGTCACACAGAAAAAGAAACTTATCATAAGATATCACTTAGGAAGATCCTGTAACCATGGCTACACATGAACTGAGTTAGGAAAGACAACAGAGTCTCACATTTAGAAAACACTTGTATGCCTGCTTAAGGGGGAAGGAGAGGTGGGGTGATGCATAAAACCAGAGTTTGATATAAGCACAGGTACCGTTCCAAAAACCAACTATGGAATAGACAAGACCTACACCTTCCGCACTGAAAGGGACTCAAAACCCCATATTTCCCGCAGAGGAATATATCTGACTAGTAAGAATCTTAAAACCTATGTATTGATATGTCTCCGTAAGGGAATCAAGTCTGTCTAGACTGGCATAAACATGGCAGCGAGAATCAGCTCAAACCCACTATAAAAAGGACGTTCAAAAACAAAACAAGGAAACAGGGAAATTCTTTACAATTCCTTCAGGGTCTCTGATGAAACCTGGAATGACCCTATCTACAATGACAGCTGGATGTGGCATGAGGTTGGACACTTGGGACTGAGAGGATTGGTGAGACTGGGTGAGCACATGCAGACCCTTTCAAGCAGTAATCCATGGCACCCATTCCATGGGTCCCAACTCTCCAGGTTGAAGGGAATATTACTACAGCTATAACATGTACGGGAAACCTAGAGAATGGACACACTGTGAATACGAAAGGTCTCTAAAACTCAACGAATAGTCCCTCTCCTGGTGCTCCGGTTTGACTTTCCAACTGCTTTCCTATCAGTCTCCCAACTTGGAGAGACAGCCCCTTTAACCTCCTGGTTCGCACAGGTTGCCAATTTGGCCGAGGATGAAAGGGAAGAGGGAGAACCAATGAGATAGTAGCTGTTAGGCATTTGGATGGGCACATGTCACTCTAATTTCCCGGCAGGAAGAAGAATTAACCAAAGTCTCAGCCACCCACTGGGAACCAGTATAGGTCCTGAACCAAAATTTTGGACTTGCATTCAGCTCACAAAAAACGAGTTGAAAAATGGAGCTCAGGGGCACAGCAATTCACAAACTGGCAGAGTAATCAAGGACAACTATCGCCCAAAAATCTGCTGAGGGAAGGCAACGAGGCGGACTCGAAAGCGAGGCAGAATAGCAGGAAACAGATTTAAAGAGGTACGTTGGAATCGCCTGTAAAGCACAGAAAGAGGGGCACACCTTCAACAATGATGCACTTGGCCAAAAAGGGCAGATGCGTTTTCTCCTGAATATATTCAGGAGAAAACGCATACGCCCTTTTTGGTCAAGCAAGCAAGCGGGCAATGCAAATCTGCACTACAAAGAAGTATCACTTCCCACCGGTCAAAAGGGACATCCACAAAATGTGTAAAAAACAGAAAGGCAAGACAGGCCCTGGAGAACAGGGAGCCATGTTATGCTGATGGGCGGGATGTAAGTTGCCAACTGCCTCACTGGCGGAGTGCATTGTGTTCCCTAAAACAAGTAAACAACAGAGCTACAGAGCCAAGGGCACTTCCAGTCTAGGGAATATACCTTGGGAAAACTGAAAATCAATAAGACAGAGCCACCCCCAAATTTAGGGCTGCACTGCTTACAAGAACCTCAACTTGGGTACACCTTAAATATCCCAGGAAATATAAAAATGGTTCCAAAAATTGTGGAAGTTATGTACGATGGAATATCCCTCAGCCATGAAATCAATGTCATAAGACCAGTAGCAGCAAAATGAGTGGATTCAGGTACGATGATTCTAAGTGAAATAAGTCACACAGAAAAAGAAACTTATCATAAGATATCACTTAGGAAGATCCTGTAACCATGGCTACACATGAACTGAGTTAGGAAAGAGAACAGAGTCTCACATTTAGAAAATACTCGTATGCCTGCTTAAGGGGGAAGGAGAGGTGGGGTGATGCATAAAACCAGAGTTTGATATAAGCACAGGTACCGTTCCAAAAACCAACTATGGAAGAGACAAGACCTACACCTTCCGCACTGAAAGGGACTAAAAACCCATATTTCCCGCAGAGGAATATATCTGACTAGTAAGAATCTTAAAACGTATGTATTGAAATGTCTCCGTAAGGGAATCAAGTGTGTATAGACTGGCATAAACATGGCAGCGAGAATCAGCTCAAACCCACTATAAAAAGGACGTTCAAAAACAAAACAAGGAAACGGAAATTCTTTACAATTCCTTCAGCGTTTCTGAGGCAACCTCGAATGACCCTATCTACAATGACAGCTGGATGTGGCATGAGGCTGGACACTTGGGACTGAGAGGATTGGTGAGACTGGGTGAGCACATGCAGACCCTTTAAAGCAGTAATCCATGGCACCCATTCCATGGGTCCCAACTCTCCATGTTGAAGGGAATATTACTACATCTATAACATGTGCGGGAATCCTAGAGAATGGACACACTGTGAATACGAAAGGTCTCTAAAACTCAACGAATAGTCCCTCTCCTGGTGCTCCGGTTTGACTTTCCAACTGCTTTACTATCAATCTCCCAACTTGGAGAGACAGCCCCTTTAACCTCCTGGTTCGCACAGGTTGCCAATTTGGCAAAGGATGAAAGGGAAGAGGGAGAACCAATGAGAGAGTAGCTGTTAGGCATTTGGATGGGCACATGTCACTCTAATTTCCCGGCAGGAAGAAGAATTAACCAAAGTCTCAGCCACCCACCGGGAACCAGTATAGGTCCTGAACAAAAAGTTTGGACTTGCGTTCAGCTCACAAAAAACGAGTTGAAAAATGGAGCTCAGGGGCACAGCAATTCACAAACTGGCAGAGTAATCAAGGAAAACTATCGCCCAAAAATCTGCTGAGGGAAGGCAACGAGGCGGACTCGAAAGCGAGGCAGAATAGCAGGAAACAGATTTCAAGAGGTACGTTGGAATCGCCTGTAAAGCACAAGAAGAGGGGCACAACTTCGACAATCATGCCCTTGGCCAAAAAGGGTGGATGCGTTTTCTCCTGAATATATTCAGGAGAAAACGCATACGCCCTTTTTGGCCAAGCAAGCAAGCGGGCAATGCAAATCTGCACTACAAAGAAGTATCACTTCCCACCGGTCAAAAGGGACATCCACAAAATGTGTAAAAAACAGAAAGGCAAGACAGGCCCTGGAGAACAGGGAGCCATGTTATGCTGATGGGCGGGATGTAAGTTGCCAACTGCCTCACTGGAGAAGTGCATTGTGTTCCCTAAAACAAGTAAACAACAGAGCTACAGAGCCAAGGGCACTTCCAGTCTAGGGAATATACCTTGGGAAAACTGAAAATCAATAAGACAGAGCCACCCCCAAATTTAGGGCTGCACTGCTTACAAGAACCTCAACTTGGGTACACCTTAAATATCCCAGGAAATATAAAAATGGTTCCAAAAATTGTGGAAGTTATGTACGATGGAATATCCCTCAGCCATGAAATCAATGTCATAAGACCAGTAGCAGCAAAATGAGTGGATTCAGGTACGATGATTCTAAGTGAAATAAGTCACACAGAAAAAGAAACTTATCATAAGATATCACTTAGGAAGATCCTGTAAACATGGCTACACATGAACTGAGTTAGGAAAGAGAACAGAGTCTCACATTTAGAAAATACTCGTATGCCTGCTTAAGGGGGAAGGAGAGGTGGGGTGATGCATAAAACCAGAGTTTGATATAAGCACAGGTACCGTTCCAAAAACCAACTATGGAATAGACAAGACCTACACCTTCCGCACTGAAAGGGACTCAAAACCCCATATTTCCCGCAGAGGAATATATCTGACTAGTAAGAATCTTAAAACCTATGTATTGATATGTCTCCGTAAGGGAATCAAGTGTGTCTAGACTGGCATAAACATGGCAGTGAGAATCAGCTCAAACCCACTATAAAAAGGACATTCAAAAACAAAACATAAAACGGAAATTCTGTACAATTCCTTCAGCGTTTCTGATGCAACCTCGAATGACCCTATCTACAATGACAGCTGGATGTGGCATGAGGCTGGACACTTGGGACTGAGAGGATTTGTGACACTGGGTGAGCACATGCAGACCCTTTCAAGCAGTAATGCATGGCACCCATTCCATGGGTCCCAGCTCTCCAGGTTGAAGGGAATATTACTACAGCTATAACATGTACGGGAAACCTAGAGAATGGACACACTGTGAATACGAAAGGTCTCTAAAACTCAACGAATAGTCGCTCTCCTGGTGCTCCGGTTTGACTTTCCAACAGCTTTCCTATCAATCTCCCAACTTGGAGAGACAGCACCTTTAACCTCCTGGTTCGCACGGGTTGCCAATTTGGCAGAGGATGAAAGGGAAGAGGGAGAACCAATGAGAGAGTAGCTGTTAGGCATTTGGATGGGCACATGTCACTCTAATTTCCCGGCAGGAAGAAGAATTAACCAAAGTCTCAGCCACCCACCGGGAACCAGTATAGGTCCTGAACCAAAAGTTTGGACTTGCGTTCAGCTCACAAAAAACGAGTTGAAAAATGGAGCTCAGGGGCACAGCAATTCACAAACTGGCAGAGAAATCAAGGACAACTATCGCCCAAAAATCTGCTGAGGGAAGGCAACGAGGTGGACTCGAAAGCGAGGCAGAATAGCAGAAAACAGATTTCAAGAGGTACGTTGGAATCGCCTGTAAAGCACAGGAAGAGGGGCACAACTTCGACAATGATGCACTTGGCCAAAAAGGGCGGGTGCGTTTTCTCCTGAATATATTCAGGAGAAAACGCATACGCCCTTTTTGGCCAAGCAAGCAAGCGGGCAATGCAAATCTGCACTACAAAGAAGTATCACTTCCCACCGGTCAAAAGGGACATCCACAAAATGTGTAAAAACCTGAAAGGCACGACCGTCCCTGGAGAACAGGGAGCCTTGTTATGCTGATGGGCGGGATGTAAGTTGCCAACTGCCTCACTGGAGGAGTGCATTGTGTTCCCTAAAACAAGTAAACAACACAGCTACAGAGCCAAGGGCACTTCCAGTCTAGGGAATATACCTTGGGAAAACTGAAAATCAATAAGACAGAGCCACCTCCAAATTTAGGGCTGCACTGCTTACAAGAACCTCAACTTGGGTACACCTTAAATATCCCAGGAAATATAAAAATGGTTCCAAAAATTGTGGAAGTTATGTATGATGGGATATCCCTCAGCCATGAAATCAATGTCATAAGACCAGTAGCAGCAAAATGAGTGGATTCCGGTACGATGATTCTAAGTGAAATAAGTCACACAGAAAAAGAAACTTATCATAAGATATCACTTAGGAAGATCCTGTAACCATGGCTACACATGAACTGAGTTAGGAAAGAGAACAGAGTCTCACATTTAGAAAACACTCGTATGCCTGCTTAAGGGGGAAGGAGAGGTGGGGTGATGCATAAAACTAGAGTTTGATATAAGCACAGGTACCGTTCCAAAAACCAACTATGGAATAGACAAGACCTACACCTTCCTCAGTGAAAGGGACTCAAAACCCCATATTTCCCGCAGAGGAATATATCTGACTAGTAAGAATCTTAAAACCTATGTATTGATATGTCTCCGTAAGGGAATCAAGTCTGTCTAGACTGGCATAAACATGGCAGCGAGAATCAGCTCAAACCCGCTATAAAAAGGACGTTCAAAAACAAAACAAGGAAACAGGGAAATTCTTTACAATTCCTTCAGGGTCTCAGATGCAACGTGGAATGACCTTATCTACAATGACAGCTGGATGTGGCATGAGGCTGGACACTTGGGACTCAGAGGATTGGTGAGACTGGGTGAGCACATGCAGACCCTTTCAAGCAGTAATCCATGGCACACATTCCATGGGTCCCAACTCTCCAGGTTGAAGGGAATATTACTACAGCTATAACATGTACGGGAAACCTAGAGAATGGACACACTGTGAATACGAAAGGTCTCTAAAACTCAACGAATAATCCCTCTCCTGGTGCTCCGGTTTGACTTTCCAACTGCTTTGCTATCAGTCTCCCAACTTGGAGAGACAGCCCCTTTAACCTCCTGGTTCGCACAGGTTGCCAATTTGGCAGAGGATGAAAGGGAAGAGGGAGAAGCAATGAGAGAGTAGCTGTTAGGCATTTGGATGGGCACATGTCACTCTAATTTCCCGGCAGGAAGAAGAATTAACCAAAGTCTCAGCCACCCACTGTTAACCAGTATAGGTCCTGAACCAAAATTTTGGTCTTGCGTTCAGCTCACAAAAAACGAGTTGAAAAATGGAGCTCAGGGGCACAGCAATTCACAAACTGGCAGAGTAATCAAGGACAACTATCGCCCAAAAATCTGCTGAGGGAAGGCAACGAGGCGGACTCGAAAGCGAGGCAGAATAGCAGGAAACAGATTTCAAGAGGTACGTTGGAATCGCCTGTAAAGCACAGGAAGAGGGGCACAACTTCGACAATGATGCCCTTGGCCAAAAAGGGCGGATGCGTTTTCTCCTGAATATATTCAGGAGAAAACGCATACGCCCTTTTTGGCCAAGCAAGCAAGTGGGCAATGCAAATCTGCACTACAAAGAAGTATCACTTCCCACCGGTCAAAAGGGACATCCACAAAATGTGTAAAAACCAGAACGGCACGACCGGCCCTGGAGAACAGGGAGCCTTGTTATGCTGATGGGCGGGATGTAAGTTGCCAACTGCCTCACTGGAGGAGTGCATTGGGTTCCCTAAAACAAGTAAACAACAGAGCTACAGAGCCAAGGGCACTTCCAGTCTAGGGAATATACCTTGGGAAAACTGAAAATCAATAAGACAGAGGGACCCCCAAATTTAGGGCTGCACTGCTTACAAGAACCTCAACTTGGGTACACCTTAAATATCCCAGGAAATATAAAAATGGTTCCAAAAATTGTGGAAGTTATGTACGATGGAATATCCCTCAGCCATTAAAATCTATGTCATAAGACCAATAGCAGCAAAATGAGTGGATTCAGGTACGATGATTCTAAGTGAAATAAGTCACACAGAAAAAGAAACTTATCATAAGATATCACTTAGGAAGATCCTGTAACCATGGCTACACATGACCTGAGTTAGGAAAGAGAACAGAGTCTCACATTTAGAAAACACTCGTATGCCTGCTTAAGGGGGAAGGAGAGGTGGGGTGATGCATAAAACCAGAGCTTGATATAAGCACAGGTACCGTTCCAAAAACCAACTATGGAATAGACAAGACCTACACCTTCCTCACTGAAAGGGACTCAAAACCCCATATTTCCCGCAGAGGAATATATCTGACTAGTAAGAATCTTAAAACCTATGTATTGATATGTCTCCATAAGGGAATCAAGTGTGTCTAGACTGGCATAAACATGGCAGTGAGAATCAGCTCAAACCCACTATAAAAAGGACGTTCAAAAACAAAACATAAAACGGAAATTCTTTACAATTCCTTCAGCGTTTCTGAGGCAACCTCGAATGACCCTATCTACAATGACAGCTGGATGTGGCATGAGGCTGGACACTTGGGACTGAGAGGATTGGTGAGACTGGGTGAGCACATGCAGACCCTTTCAAGCAGTAATCCATGGCACCAATTCCATGGGTCCCAACTCTCCAGGTTGAAGGGAATATTACTACAGCTATAACATGTACGGGAAACCTAGAGAATGGACACACTGTGAATACGAAAGGTCTCTAGAACTCATCGAATAGTCCCTCTCCTGGTGCTCCGGTTTGACTTTCCAACTGCTTTCCTATCAATCTCCCAACTTGGAGAGACAGCCCCTTTAACCTCCTGGTTCGCACAGGTTGCCAATTTGGCAGAGGATGAAAGGGAAGAGGGAGAACCAATGAGAGAGTAGCTGTTAGGCATTTGGATGGGCACATGTCACTCTAATTTCCCGGCAGGAAGAAGAATTAACCAAAGTCTCAGCCACCCACCGGGAACCAGTATAGGGCCTGAACCAAAAGTTTGGACTTGCGTTCAGCTCACAAAAAACGAGTTGAAAAATGGAGCTCAGGGGCACAGCAATTCACAAACTGGCAGAGTAATCAAGGACTACTATCGTCCAAAAATCTGCTGAGGGAAGGCAACGAGGCGGACTCGAAAGCGAGGCAGAATAGCAGGAAACACATTTCAAGAGGTACGTTGGAATCGCCTGTAAAGCACAAGAAGAGGGGCACAACTTCGACAATGATGCCCTTGGCCAAAAAGGGCGGATGCGTTTTCTCCTGAATATATTCAGGAGAAAACGCATACGCCCTTTTTGGCCAAGCAAGCAAGTGGGCAATGCAAATCTGCACTACAAAGAAGTATCACTTCCCACCGGTCAAAAGGGACATCCACAAAATGTGTAAAAACCAGAACGGCACGACCGGCCCTGGAGAACAGGGAGCCTTGTTATGCTGATGGGCGGGATGTAAGTTGCCAACTGCCTCACTGGAGGAGTGCATTGTGTTCCCTAAAACAAGTAAACAACAGAGCTACAGAGCCAAGGGCACTTCCAGTCTAGGGAATATACCTTGGGAAACCTGAAAATCAATAAGACAGAGCCACCCCCAAATTTAGGGCTGCACTGCTTACAAGAACCTCAACTTGGGGACACCTTAAATATCCCAGGAAATATAAAAATGGTTCCAAAAATTGTGGAAGTTATGTACGATGGATTATCCCTCAGCCATGAAATCAATGTCATAAGACCAGTAGCAGCAAAATGAGTGGATTCAGGTACGATGATTCTAAGTGAAATAAGTCACACAGAAAAAGAAACTTATCATAAGATATCACTTAGGAAGATCCTGTAAACATGGCTACACATGAACTGAGTTAGGAAAGAGAACAGAGTCTCACATTTAGAAAACACTCGTATGCCTGCTTAAGGGGGAAGGAGAGGTGGGGTGATGCATCAAACCAGAGCTTGATATAAGCAGAGGTACCGTTCCAAAAACCAACTATGGAATAGACAAGACCTACACCTTCCTCACTGAAAGGGACTCAAAACCCCATATTTCCCGCAGAGGAATATATCTGACTAGTAAGAATCTTAAAACCTATGTATTGATATGTCTCCTTAAGGGAATCAAGTGTGTCTAGACTGGCATAAACATGGCAGTGAGAATCAGCTCAAACCCACTATAAAAAGGACGTTCAAAAACAAAACATAAAACGGAAATTCTTTACAATTCCTTCAGCGTTTCTGATGCAACCACGAATGACCCTATCTACAATGACAGCTGGATGTGGCATGAGGCTGGACACTTGGGACTGAGAGGATTGGTGACACTGGGTGAGCACATGCAGACCCTTTCAAGCAGTAATGCATGGCACCCATTCCATGGGTCCCAACTCTCCAGGTTGAAGGGAATATTACTACAGCTATAACATATACGGGAAACCTAGAGAAAGGACACACTGTGAATACGAAAGGTCTCTAGAACTCAACAAATAGTCCCTCTCCTGGTGCTCCGGTTTGACTTTCCAACTGCTTTCCTATCAATCTCCCAACTTGGAGAGACAGCCCCTTTAACCTCCTGGTTCGCACAGGTTGCCAATTTGGCCGAGGATGAAAGGGAAGAGGGAGAAGCAATGAGAGAGTAGCTGTTAGGCATTTGGATGGGCACATGTCACTCTAATTTCCCGGCAGGAAGAAGAATTAACCAAAGTCTCAGCCACCCACCGGGAACCAGTATAGGTCCTGAACCAAAAGTTTGGACTTGCGTTCAGCTCACAAAAAACGAGTTGAAAAATGGAGCTCAGGGGCACAGCAATTCACAAACTGGCAGAGTAATCAAGGACAACTATCGTCCAAAAATCTGCTGAGGGAAGGCAACGAGGCGGACTCGAAAGCGAGGCAGAATAGCAGGAAACAGATTTCAAGAGGTACGTTGGAATCGCCTGTAAAGCACAAGAAGAGGGGCACAACTTCGACAATGATGCCCTTGGCCAAAAAGGGCGTATGCGTTTTCTCCTGAATATATTCAGGAGAAAACGCATACGCCCTTTTTGGCCAAGCAAGCAAGTGGGCAATGCAAATCTGCACTACAAAGAAGTATCACTTCCCACCGGTCAAAAGGGACATCCACAAAATGTGTAAAAACCAGAACGGCACGACCGGCCCTGGAGAACAGGGAGCCTTTTTATGCTGATGGGCGGGATGTAAGTTGCCAACTGCCTCACTGGAGGAGTGCATTGTGTTCCCTAAAACAAGTAAACAACAGAGCTACAGAGCCAAGGGCACTTCCAGTCTAGGGAATATACCTTGGGAAACCTGAAAATCAATAAGACAGAGCCACCCCCAAATTTAGGGCTGCACTGCTTACAAGAACCTCAACTTGGGGACACCTTAAATATCCCAGGAAATATAAAAATGGTTCCAAAAATTGTGGAAGTTATGTACGATGGATTATCCCTCAGCCATGAAATCAATGTCATAAGACCAGTAGCAGCAAAATGAGTGGATTCAGGTACGATGATTCTAAGTGAAATAAGTCACACAGAAAAAGAAACTTATCATAAGATATCACTTAGGAAGATCCTGTAACCATGGCTACACATGAACTGAGTTAGGAAAGAGAACAGAGTCTCACATTTAGAAAACACTCGTATGCCTGCTTAAGGGGGAAGGAGAGGTGGGGTGATGCATCAAACCAGAGTTTGATATAAGCACAGGTACCGTTCCAAAAACCAACTATGGAATAGACAAGACCTACACCTTCCTCAGTGAAAGGGACTCAAAACCCCATATTTCCCGCAGAGGAATATATCTGACTAGTAAGAATCTTAAAACCTATGTATTGATATGTCTCCGTAAGGGAATCAAGTCTGTCTAGACTGGCATAAACATGGCAGCGAGAATCAGCTCAAAACCACTATAAAAAGGACGTTCAAAAACAAAACAGGGAAACAGGGAAATTCTTTACAATTCCTTCAGGGTCTCTGATGCAACCTCGAATGACCCTATCTACAATGACAGCTGGATGTGGCATGAGGCTGGACACTTGGGACTGAGAGGATTGGTGAGACTGGGTGAGCACATGCAGACCCTTTCAAGCAGTAATCCATGGCACCAATTCCATGGGTCCCAACTCTCCAGGTTGAAGGGAATATTACTACAGCTATAACATGTACGGGAAACCTAGAGAATGGACACACTGTGAATACGAAAGGTCTCTAGAACTCAACGAATAGTCCCTCTCCTGGTGCTCCGGTTTGACTTTCCAACTGCTTTCCTATCAATCTCCCAACTTGGAGAGACAGCCCCTTTAACTTCCTGGTTCGCACAGGTTGCCAATTTGGCAGAGGATGAAAGGGAAGAGGGAGAACCAATGAGAGAGTAGCTGTTAGGCATTTGGATGGGCACATGTCACTCTAATTTCCCGGCAGGAAGAAGAATTAACCAAAGTCTCAGCCACCCACCGGGAACCAGTATAGGGCCTGAACCAAAAGTTTGGACTTGCGTTCAGCTCACAAAAAACGAGTTGAAAAATGGAGCTCAGGGGCACAGCAATTCACAAACTGGCAGAGTAATCAAGGACTACTATCGTCCAAAAATCTGCTGAGGGAAGGCAACGAGGCGGACTCGAAAGCGAGGCAGAATACCAGGAAACACATTTCAAGAGGTACGTTGGAATCGCCTGTAAAGCACAAGAAGAGGGGCACAACTTCGACAATGATGCCCTTGGCCAAAAAGGGCGGATGCGTTTTCTCCTGAATATATTCAGGAGAAAACGCATACGCCCTTTTTGGCCAAGCAAGCAAGTGGGCAATGCAAATCTGCACTACAAAGAAGTATCACTTCCCACCGGTCAAAAGGGACATCCACAAAATGTGTAAAAACCAGAACGGCACGACCGGCCCTGGAGAACAGGGAGCCTTGTTATGCTGATGGGCGGGATGTAAGTTGCCAACTGCCTCACTGGAGGAGTGCATTGTGTTCCCTAAAACAAGTAAACAACAGAGCTACAGAGCCAAGGGCACTTCCAGTCTAGGGAATATACCTTGGGAAAACTGAAAATCAATAAGACAGAGCCACCCCCAAATTTAGGGCTGCACTGCTTACAAGAACCTCAACTTGGGGACACCTTAAATATCCCAGGAAATATAAAAATGGTTCCAAAAATTGTGGAAGTTATGTACGATGGATTATCCCTCAGCCATGAAATCAATGTCATAAGACCAGTAGCAGCAAAATGAGTGGATTCAGGTACGATGATTCTAAGTGAAATAAGTCACACAGAAAAAGAAACTTATCATAAGATATCACTTAGGAAGATCCTGTAAACATGGCTACACATGAACTGAGTTAGGAAAGAGAACAGAGTCTCACATTTAGAAAACACTCGTATGCCTGCTTAAGGGGGAAGGAGAGGTGGGGTGATGCATCAAACCAGAGCTTGATATAAGCAGAGGTACCGTTCCAAAAACCAACTATGGAATAGACAAGACCTACACCTTCCTCACTGAAAGGGACTCAAAACCCCATATTTCCCGCAGAGGAATATATCTGACTAGTAAGAATCTTAAAACCTATGTATTGATATGTCTCCTTAAGGGAATCAAGTGTGTCTAGACTGGCATAAACATGGCAGTGAGAATCAGCTCAAACCCACTATAAAAAGGACGTTCAAAAACAAAACATAAAACGGAAATTCTTTACAATTCCTTCAGCGTTTCTGATGCAACCTCGAATGACCCTATCTACAATGACAGCTGGATGTGGCATGAGGCTGGACACTTGGGACTGAGAGGATTGGTGACACTGGGTGAGCACATGCAGACCCTTTCAAGCAGTAATGCATGGCACCCATTCCATGGGTCCCAACTCTCCAGGTTGAAGGGAATATTACTACAGCTATAACATATACGGGAAACCTAGAGAAAGGACACACTGTGAATACGAAAGGTCTCTAGAACTCAACAAATAGTCCCGCTCCTGGTGCTCCGGTTTGACTTTCCAACTGCTTTCCTATCAATCTCCCAACTTGGAGAGACAGCCCCTTTAACCTCCTGGTTCGCACAGGTTGCCAATTTGGCCGAGGATGAAAGGGAAGAGGGAGAAGCAATGAGAGAGTAGCTGTTAGGCATTTGGATGGGCACATGTCACTCTAATTTCCCGGCAGGAAGAAGAATTAACCAAAGTCTCAGCCACCCACCGGGAACCAGTATAGGTCCTGAACCAAAAGTTTGGACTTGCGTTCAGCTCACAAAAAACGAGTTGAAAAATGGAGCTCAGGGGCACAGCAATTCACAAACTGGCAGAGTAATCAAGGACAACTATCGTCCAAAAATCTGCTGAGGGAAGGCAACGAGGCGGACTCGAAAGCGAGGCAGAATAGCAGGAAACAGATTTCAAAAGGTACGTTGGAATCGCCTGTAAAGCACAAGAAGAGGGGCACAACTTCGACAATGATGCCCTTGGCCAAAAAGGGCGGATGCGTTTTCTCCTGAATATATTCAGGAGAAAACGCATACGCCCTTTTTGGCCAAGCAAGCAAGTGGGCAATGCAAATCTGCACTACAAAGAAGTATCACTTCCCACCGGTCAAAAGGGACATCCACAAAATGTGTAAAAACCAGAACGGCACGACCGGCCCTGGAGAACAGGGAGCCTTTTTATGCTGATGGGCGGGATGTAAGTTGCCAACTGCCTCACTGGAGGAGTGCATTGTGTTCCCTAAAACAAGTAAACAACAGAGCTACAGAGCCAAGGGCACTTCCAGTCTAGGGAATATAACTTGGGAAAACTGAAAATCAATAAGACAGAGCCACCCCCAAATTTAGGGCTGCACTGCTTACAAGAACCTCAACTTGGGGACACCTTAAATATCCCAGGAAATATAAAAATGGTTCCAAAAATTGTGGAAGTTATGTACGATGGATTATCCCTCAGCCATGAAATCAATGTCATAAGACCAGTAGCAGCAAAATGAGTGGATTCAGGTACGATGATTCTAAGTGAAATAAGTCACACAGAAAAAGAAACTTATCATAAGATATCACTTAGGAAGATCCTGTAACCATGGCTACACATGAACTGAGTTAGGAAAGAGAACAGAGTCTCACATTTAGAAAACACTCGTATGCCTGCTTAAGGGGGAAGGAGAGGTGGGGTGATGCATCAAACCAGAGTTTGATATAAGCACAGGTACCGTTCCAAAAACCAACTATGGAATAGACAAGACCTACACCTTCCTCAGTGAAAGGGACTCAAAACCCCATATTTCCCGCAGAGGAATATATCTGACTAGTAAGAATCTTAAAACCTATGTATTGATATGTCTCCGTAAGGGAATCAAGTCTGTCTAGACTGGCATAAACATGGCAGCGAGAATCAGCTCAAAACCACTATAAAAAGGACGTTCAAAAACAAAACAGGGAAACAGGGAAATTCTTTACAATTCCTTCAGGGTCTCTGATGCAACCTCGAATGACCCTATCTACAATGACAGCTGGATGTGGCATGAGGCTGGACACTTGGGACTGAGAGGATTGGTGAGACTGGGTGAGCACATGCAGACCCTTTCAAGCAGTAATGCATGGCACCCATTCCATGGGTCCCAACTCTCCAGGTTGAAGGGAATATTACTACAGCTATAACATGTACGGGAAACCTAGAGAATGGACACACTGTGAATACGAAAGGTCTCTAAAACTCAATGAATAGTCCCTCTCCTGGTGCTCCGGTTTGACTTTCCAACTGCTTTCCTATCAATCTCCCAACTTGGAGAGACAGCCCCTTTAACCTCCTGGTTCGCACAGGTTGCCAATTTGGCCGAGGATGAAAGGGAAGAGGGAGAAGCAATGAGAGAGTAGCTGTTAGGCATTTGGATGGGCACATGTCACTCTAATTTCCCGGCAGGAAGAAGAATTAACCAAAGTCTCAGCCACCCACTGGGAACCAGTATAGGTCCTGAACCAAAATTTTGGACTTGCATTCAGCTCACAAAAAACGAGTTGAAAAATGGAGCTCAGGGGCACAGCAATTCACAAACTGGCAGAGTTATCAAGGACAACTATCGCCCAAAAATCTGCTGAGGGAAGGCAACGAGGCGGACTCGAAAGCGAGGCAGAATAGCAGGAAACAGATTTCACGAGGTACGTTGGAATCGCCTGTAAATCACAGGAAGAGGGGCACAACTTCGACAATGATGCACTTGGCCAAAAAGGGCGTATGCGTTTTCTCCTGAATATATTCAGGAGAAAACGCATACGCCCTTTTTGGCCAAGCAAGCAAGCGGGCAATGCAAATCTGCACTACAAAGAAGTATCACTTCCCACCGGTCAAAAGGGACATCCACAAAATGTGTAAAAACCAGAAAGGCAAGACAGGCCCTGGAGAACAGGGAGCCTTGTTATGCTGATGGGCGGGATGTAAGTTGCCAACTGCCTCACTGGAGGAGTGCACTGTGTTCCCTAAAACAAGTAAACAACAGAGCTACAGAGCCAAGGGCACTTCCAGTCTAGGGAATATACCTTGGGAAAACTTAAAATCAATATGACAGAGCCACCCCCAAATTTAGGGCTGCACTGCATACAAGAACCTCAACTTGGGTACACCTTAAATATCCCAGGAAATATGAAAATGGTTCCAAAAATTGTGGATGTTATGTACGATGGAATATCCCTCAGCCATGAAATCAATGTCATAAGACCAGTAGCAGCAAAATGAGTGGATTCAGGTACGATGATTCTAAGTGAAATAAGTCACACAGAAAAAGAAACTTATCATAAGATATCACTTAGGAAGATCCTGTAAACATGGCTACACATGAACTGAGTTAGGAAAGAGAACAGAGTCTCACATTTAGAAAACACTCGTATGCCTGCTTAAGGGGGAAGGAGAGGTGGGGTGATGCATCAAACCAGAGTTTGATATAAGCACAGGTACCGTTCCAAAAACCAACTATGGAATAGACAAGACCTACACCTTCCTCAGTGAAAGGGACTCAAAACCCCATATTTCCCGCAGAGGAATATATCTGACTAGTAAGAATCTTAAAACCTATGTATTGATATGTCTCCGTAAGGGAATCAAGTCTGTCTAGACTGGCATAAACATGGCAGCGAGAATCAGCTCAAACCCGCTATAAAAAGGACGTTCAAAAACAAAACAAGGAAACAGGGAAATTCTTTACAATTCCTTCAGGGTCTCAGATGCAACGTGGGATGACCTTATCTACAATGACAGCTGGATGTGGCATGAGGCTGGACACTTGGGACTCAGAGGATTGGTGAGACTGGGTGAGCACATGCAGACCCTTTCAAGCAGTAATCCATGGCACACATTCCATGGGTCCCAACTCTCCAGGTTGAAGGGAATATTACTACAGCTCTAACATGTGCGGGAAACCTAGAGAATGGACACACTGTGAATACGAAAGGTCTCTAAAACTCAACGAATAATCCCTCTCCTGGTGCTCCGGTTTGACTTTCCAACTGCTTTGCTATCAGTCTCCCAACTTGGAGAGACAGCCCCTTTAACCTCCTAGTTCGCACAGGTTGCCAATTTGGCTGAGGATGAAAGGGAAGAGGGAGAACCAATGAGAGAGTAGCTGTTAGGCATTTGGATGGGCACATGTCACTCTAATTTCCCGGCAGGAAGAAGAATTAACCAAAGTCTCAGCCACCCACTGTTAACCAGTATAGGTCCTGAACCAAAATTTTGGTCTTGCGTTCAGCTCACAAAAAACGAGTTGAAAAATGGAGCTCAGGGGCACAGCAATTCACAAACTGGCAGAGTAATCAAGGACAACTATCGCCCAAAAATCTGCTGAGGGAAGGCAACGAGGCGGACTCGAAAGCGAGGCAGAATAGCAGGAAACAGATTTCACGAGGTACGTTGGAATCGCCTGTAAAGCACAGGAAGAGGGGCACAACTTCGACAATGATGCACTTGGCCAAAAAGGGCGGATGCGTTTTCTCCTGAATGCATACGCCCTTTTAGGCCAAGCAAGCAAGCGGGCAATGCACATCTGCACTACAAAGAAGTATCACTTCCCACCGCTCAAAAGGGACATCCACAAAATGTGTAAAAAACTGAAAGGCAAGACAGGCCCTGGAGAACAGGGAGCCATGTTATGCTGATGGGCGGGATGTAAGTTGCCAACTGCCTCACTGGAGGAGTGCATTGTGTTCCCTAAAACAAGTAAACAACAGAGCTACAGAGCCAAGGGCACTTCCAGTCTAGGGAATATACCTTGGGAAAACTGAAAATCAATAAGACAGAGGGACCCCCAAATTTAGGGCTGCACTGCTTACAAGAACCTCAACTTGGGTACACCTTAAATATCCCAGGAAATATAAAAATGGTTCCAAAAATTGTGGAAGTTATGTACGATGGAATATCCCTCAGCCATGAAATCTATGTCATAAGACCAATAGCAGCAAAATGAGTGGATTCAGGTACGATGATTCTAAGTGAAATAAGTCACACAGAAAAAGAAACTTATCATAAGATATCACTTAGGAAGATCCTGTAACCATGGCTACACATGACCTGAGTTAGGAAAGAGAACAGAGTCTCACATTTAGAAAACACTCGTATGCCTGCTTAAGGGGGAAGGAGAGGTGGGGTGATGCATAAAACCAGAGCTTGATATAAGCACAGGTACCGTTCCAAAAACCAACTATGGAATAGACAAGACCTACACCTTCCTCACTGAAAGGGACTCAAAACCCCATATTTCCCGCAGAGGAATATATCTGACTAGTAAGAATCTTAAAACCTATGTATTGATATGTCTCCATAAGGGAATCAAGTGTGTCTAGACTGGCATAAACATGGCAGTGAGAATCAGCTCAAACCCACTATAAAAAGGACGTTCAAAAACAAAACATAAAACGGAAATTCTTTACAATTCCTTCAGCGTTTCTGAGGCAACCTCGAATGACCCTATCTACAATGACAGCTGGATGTGGCATGAGGCTGGACACTTGGGACTGAGAGGATTGGTGAGACTGGGTGAGCACATGCAGACCCTTTCAAGCAGTAATCCATGGCAACCATTCCATGGGTCCCAACTCTCCAGGTTGAAGGGAATATTACTACAGCTATAACATGTACGGGAAACCTAGAGAATGGACACACTGTGAATACGAAAGGTCTCTAGAACTCAACGAATAGTCCCTCTCCTGGTGCTCCGGTTTGACTTTCCAACTGCTTTCCTATCAATCTCCCAACTTGGAGAGACAGCCCCTTTAACCTCCTGGTTCGCACAGGTTGCCAATTTGGCAGAGGATGAAAGGGAAGAGGGAGAACCAATGAGAGAGTAGCTGTTAGGCATTTGGATGGGCACATGTCACTCTAATTTCCCGGCAGGAAGAAGAATTAACCAAAGTCTCAGCCACCCACCGGGAACCAGTATAGGTCCTGAACCAAAAGTTTGGACTTGCGTTCAGCTCACAAAAAACGAGTTGAAAAATGGAGCTCAGGGGCACAGCAATTCACAAACTGGCAGAGTAATCAAGGGCAACTATCGTCCAAAAATCTGCTGAGAGAAGGCAACGAGGCGGACTCGAAAGCGAGGCAGAATAGCAGGAAACACATTTCAAGAGGTACGTTGGAATCGCCTGTAAAGCACAAGAAGAGGGGCACAACTTCGACAATGATGCCCTTGGCCAAAAAGGGCGGATGCGTTTTCTCCTGAATATATTCAGGAGAAAACGCATACGCCCTTTTTGGCCAAGCAAGCAAGTGGGCAATGCAAATCTGCACTACAAAGAAGTATCACTTCCCACCGGTCAAAAGGGACATCCACAAAATGTGTAAAAACCAGAACGGCACGACCGGCCCTGGAGAACAGGGAGCCTTGTTATGCTGATGGGCGGGATGTAAGTTGCCAACTGCCTCACTGGAGGAGTGCATTGTGTTCCCTAAAACAAGTAAACAACAGAGCTACAGAGCCAAGGGCACTTCCAGTCTAGGGAATATACCTTGGGAAAACTGAAAATCAATAAGACAGAGCCACCCCCAAATTTAGGGCTGCACTGCTTACAAGAACCTCAACTTGGGGACACCTTAAATATCCCAGGAAATATAAAAATGGTTCCAAAAATTGTGGAAGTTATGTACGATGGATTATCCCTCAGCCATGAAATCAATGTCATAAGACCAGTAGCAGCAAAATGAGTGGATTCAGGTACGATGATTCTAAGTGAAATAAGTCACACAGAAAAAGAAACTTATCATAAGATATCACTTAGGAAGATCCTGTAACCATGGCTACACATGAACTGAGTTAGGAAAGAGAACAGAGTCTCACATTTAGAAAACACTCGTATGCCTGCTTAAGGGGGAAGGAGAGGTGGGGTGATGCATCAAACCAGAGTTTGATATAAGCAGAGGTACCGTTCCAAAAACCAACTATGGAATAGACAAGACCTACACCTTCCTCACTGAAAGGGACTCAAAACCCCATATTTCCCGCAGAGGAATATATCTGACTAGTAAGAATCTTAAAACCTATGTATTGATATGTCTCCTTAAGGGAATCAAGTGTGTCTAGACTGGCATAAACATGGCAGTGAGAATCAGCTCAAACCCACTATAAAAAGGACGTTCAAAAACAAAACATAAAACGGAAATTCTTTACAATTCCTTCAGCGTTTCTGATGCAACCTCGAATGACCCTATCTACAATGACAGCTGGATGTGGCATGAGGCTGGACACTTGGGACTGAGAGGATTGGTGAGACTGGGTGAGCACATGCAGACCCTTTCAAGCAGTAATGCATGGCACCCATTCCATGGGTCCCAACTCTCCAGGTTGAAGGGAATATTACTACAGCTATAACATATACGGGAAACCTAGAGAATGGACACACTGTGAATACGAAAGGTCTCTAAAACTCAACAAATAGTCCCTCTCCTGGTGCTCCGGTTTGACTTTCCAACTGCTTTCCTATCAAACTCCCAACTTGGAGAGACAGCCCCTTTAACCTCCTGGTTCGCACAGGTTGCCAATTTGGCCGAGGATGAAAGGGAAGAGGGAGAAGCAATGAGAGAGTAGCTGTTAGGCATTTGGATGGGCACATGTCACTCTAATTTCCCAGCAGGAAGAAGAATTAACCAAAGTCTCAGCCACCCACCGGGAACCAGTATAGGTCCTGAACCAAAAGTTTGGACTTGCGTTCAGCTCACAAAAAACGAGTTGAAAAATGGAGCTCAGGGGCACAGCAATTCACAAACTGGCAGAGTAATCAAGGACAACTATCGTCCAAAAATCTGCTGAGGGAAGGCAACGAGGCGGACTCGAAAGCGAGGCAGAATAGCAGGAAACAGATTTCAAGAGGTACGTTGGAATCGCCTGTAAAGCACAAGAAGAGGGGCACAACTTCGACAATGATGCCCTTGGCCAAAAAGGGCGGATGCGTTTTCTCCTGAATATATTCAGGAGAAAACGCATACGCCCTTTTTGGCCAAGCAAGCAAGTGGGCAATGCAAATCTGCACTACAAAGAAGTATCACTTCCCACCGGTCAAAAGGGACATCCACAAAATGTGTAAAAACCAGAACGGCACGACCGGCCCTGGAGAACAGGGAGCCTTGTTATGCTGATGGGCGGGATATAAGTTGCCAACTGCCTCACTGGAGGAGTGCATTGTGTTCCCTAAAACAAGTAAACAACAGAGCTACAGAGCCAAGGGCACTTCCAGTCTAGGGAATATACCTTGGGAAAACTGAAAATCAATAAGACAGAGCCACCCCCAAATTTAGGGCTGCACTGCTTACAAGAACCTCAACTTGGGGACACCTTAAATATCCCAGGAAATATAAAAATGGTTCCAAAAATTGTGGAAGTTATGTACGATGGATTATCCCTCAGCCATGAAATCAATGTCATAAGACCAGTAGCAGCAAAATGAGCGGATTCAGGTACGATGATTCTAAGTGAAATAAGTCACACAGAAAAAGAAACTTATCATAAGATATCACTTAGGAAGATCCTGTAACCATGGCTACACATGAACTGAGTTAGGAAAGAGAACAGAGTCTCACATTTAGAAAACACTCGTATGCCTGCTTAAGGGGGAAGGAGAGGTGGGGTGATGCATCAAACCAGAGTTTGATATAAGCACAGGTACCGTTCCAAAAACCAACTATGGAATAGACAAGACCTACACCTTCCTCAGTGAAAGGGACTCAAAACCCCATATTTCCCGCAGAGGAATATATCTGACTAGTAAGAATCTTAAAACCTATGTATTGATATGTCTCCGTAAGGGAATCAAGTTTGTCTAGACTGGCATAAACATGGCAGCGAGAATCAGCTCAAAACCACTATAAAAAGGACGTTCAAAAACAAAACAGGGAAACAGGGAAATTCTTTACAATTCCTTCAGGGTCTCTGATGCAACCTCGAATGACCCTATCTACAATGACAGCTGGATGTGGCATGAGGCTGGACAGTTGGGACTGAGAGGATTGGTGAGACTGGGTGAGCACATGCAGACCCTTTCAAGCAGTAATGCATGGCACCCATTCCATGGGTCCCAACTCTCCAGGTTGAAGGGAATATTACTACAGCTATAACATGTACGGGAAACCTAGAGAATGGACACACTGTGAATACGAAAGGTCTCTAAAACTCAATGAATAGTCCCTCTCCTGGTGCTCCGGTTTGACTTTCCAACTGCTTTCCTATCAATCTCCCAACTTGGAGAGACAGCCCCTTTAACCTCCTGGTTCGCACAGGTTGCCAATTTGGCCGAGGATGAAAGGGAAGAGGGAGAACCAATGAGAGAGTAGCTGTTAGGCATTTGGATGGGCACATGTCACTCTAATTTCCCGGCAGGAAGAAGAATTAACCAAAGTCTCAGCCACCCACTGGGAACCAGTATAGGTCCTGAACCAAAATTTTGGACTTGCATTCAGCTCACAAAAAACGAGTTGAAAAATGGAGCTCAGGGGCACAGCAATTCACAAACTGGCAGAGTTATCAAGGACAACTATCGCCCAAAAATCTGCTGAGGGAAGGCAACGAGGCGGACTCGAAAGCGAGGCAGAATAGCAGGAAACAGATTTCACGAGGTACGTTGGAATCGCCTGTAAATCACAGGAAGAGGGGCACAACTTCGACAATGATGCACTTGGCCAAAAAGGGCGTATGCGTTTTCTCCTGAATATATTCAGGAGAAAACGCATACGCCCTTTTTGGCCAAGCAAGCAAGCGGGCAATGCAAATCTGCACTACAAAGAAGTATCACTTCCCACCGGTCAAAAGGGACATCCACAAAATGTGTAAAAACCAGAAAGGCAAGACAGGCCCTGGAGAACAGGGAGCCTTGTTATGCTGATGGGCGGGATGTAAGTTGCCAACTGCCTCACTGGAGGAGTGCACTGTGTTCCCTAAAACAAGTAAACAACAGAGCTACAGAGCCAAGGGCACTTCCAGTCTAGGGAATATACCTTGGGAAAACTGAAAATCAATATGACAGAGCCACCCCCAAATTTAGGGCTGCACTGCATACAAGAACCTCAACTTGGGTACACCTTAAATATCCCAGGAAATATGAAAATGGTTCCAACAATTGTGGATGTTATGTACGATGGAATATCCCTCAGCCATGAAATCAATGTCATAAGACCAGTAGCAGCAAAATGAGTGGATTCAGGTACGATGATTCTAAGTGAAATAAGTCACACAGAAAAAGAAACTTATCATAAGATATCACTTAGGAAGATCCTGTAACCATGGCTACACATGAACTGAGTTAGGAAAGAGAACAGAGTCTCACATTTAGAAAACACTCGTATGCCTGCTTAAGGGGGAAGGAGAGGTGGGGTGATGCATCAAACCAGAGTTTGATATAAGCAGAGGTACCGTTCCAAAAACCAACTATGGAATAGACAAGACCTACACCTTCCTCACTGAAAGGGACTCAAAACCCCATATTTCCCGCAGAGGAATATATCTGACTAGTAAGAATCTTAAAACCTATGTATTGATATGTCTCCTTAAGGGAATCAAGTGTGTCTAGACTGGCATAAACATGGCAGTGAGAATCAGCTCAAACCCACTATAAAAAGGACGTTCAAAAACAAAACATAAAACGGAAATTCTTTACAATTCCTTCAGCGTTTCTGATGCAACCTCGAATGACCCTATCTACAATGACAGCTGGATGTGGCATGAGGCTGGACACTTGGGACTGAGAGGATTGGTGACACTGGGTGAGCACATGCAGACCCTTTCAAGCAGTAATGCATGGCACCCATTCCATGGGTCCCAACTCTCCAGGTTGAAGGGAATATTACTACAGCTATAACATATACGGGAAACCTAGAGAATGGACACACTGTGAATACGAAAGGTCTCTAAAACTCAACAAATAGTCCCTCTCCTGGTGCTCCGGTTTGACTTTCCAACTGCTTTCCTATCAAACTCCCAACTTGGAGAGACAGCCCCTTTAACCTCCTGGTTCGCACAGGTTGCCAATTTGGCCGAGGATGAAAGGGAAGAGGGAGAAGCAATGAGAGAGTAGCTGTTAGGCATTTGGATGGGCACATGTCACTCTAATTTCCCAGCAGGAAGAAGAATTAACCAAAGTCTCAGCCACCCACCGGGAACCAGTATAGGTCCTGAACCAAAAGTTTGGACTTGCGTTCAGCTCACAAAAAACGAGTTGAAAAATGGAGCTCAGGGGCACAGCAATTCACAAACTGGCAGAGTAATCAAGGACAACTATCGTCCAAAAATCTGCTGAGGGAAGGCAACGAGGCGGACTCGAAAGCGAGGCAGAAGAGCAGGAAACAGATTTCAAGAGGTACGTTGGAATCGCCTGTAAAGCACAAGAAGAGGGGCACAACTTCGACAATGATGCCCTTGGCCAAAAAGGGCGGATGCGTTTTCTCCTGAATATATTCAGGAGAAAACGCATACGCCCTTTTTGGCCAAGCAAGCAAGTGGGCAATGCAAATCTGCACTACAAAGAAGTATCACTTCCCACCGGTCAAAAGGGACATCCACAAAATGTGTAAAAACCAGAACGGCACGACCGGCCCTGGAGAACAGGGAGCCTTGTTATGCTGATGGGCGGGATGTAAGTTGCCAACTGCCTCACTGGAGGAGTGCATTGTGTTCCCTAAAACAAGTAAACAACAGAGCTACAGAGCCAAGGGCACTTCCAGTCTAGGGAATATACCTTGGGAAAACTGAAAATCAATAAGACAGAGCCACCCCCAAATTTAGGGCTGCACTGCTTACAAGAACCTCAACTTGGGGACACCTTAAATATCCCAGGAAATATAAAAATGGTTCCAAAAATTGTGGAAGTTATGTACGATGGATTATCCCTCAGCCATGAAATCAATGTCATAAGACCAGTAGCAGCAAAATGAGTGGATTCAGGTACGATGATTCTAAGTGAAATAAGTCACACAGAAAAAGAAACTTATCATAAGATATCACTTAGGAAGATCCTGTAACCATGGCTACACATGACCTGAGTTAGGAAAGAGAACAGAGTCTCACATTTAGAAAACACTCGTATGCCTGCTTAAGGGGGAAGGAGAGGTGGGGTGATGCATAAAACCAGAGCTTGATATAAGCACAGGTACCGTTCCAAAAACCAACTATGGAATAGACAAGACCTACACCTTCCTCAGTGAAAGGGACTCAAAACCCCATATTTCCCGCAGAGGAATATATCTGACTAGTAAGAATCTTAAAACCTATGTATTGATATGTCTCCGTAAGGGAATCAAGTTTGTCTAGACTGGCATAAACATGGCAGCGAGAATCAGCTCAAAACCACTATAAAAAGGACGTTCAAAAACAAAACAGGGAAACAGGGAAATTCTTTACAATTCCTTCAGGGTCTCTGATGCAACCTCGAATGACCCTATCTACAATGACAGCTGGATGTGGCATGAGGCTGGACACTTGGGACTGAGAGGATTGGTGAGACTGGGTGAGCACATGCAGACCCTTTCAAGCAGTAATGCATGGCACCCATTCCATGGGTCCCAACTCTCCAGGTTGAAGGGAATATTACTACAGCTATAACATGTACGGGAAACCTAGAGAATGGACACACTGTGAATACGAAAGGTCTCTAAAACTCAATGAATAGTCCCTCTCCTGGTGCTCCGGTTTGACTTTCCAACTGCTTTCCTATCAATCTCCCAACTTGGAGAGACAGCCCCTTTAACCTCCTGGTTCGCACAGGTTGCCAATTTGGCCGAGGATGAAAGGGAAGAGGGAGAACCAATGAGAGAGTAGCTGTTAGGCATTTGGATGGGCACATGTCACTCTAATTTCCCGGCAGGAAGAAGAATTAACCAAAGTCTCAGCCACCCACTGGGAACCAGTATAGGTCCTGAACCAAAATTTTGGACTTGCATTCAGCTCACAAAAAACGAGTTGAAAAATGGAGCTCAGGGGCACAGCAATTCACAAACTGGCAGAGTTATCAAGGACAACTATCGCCCAAAAATCTGCTGAGGGAAGGCAACGAGGCGGACTCGAAAGCGAGGCAGAATAGCAGGAAACAGATTTCACGAGGTACGTTGGAATCGCCTGTAAATCACAGGAAGAGGGGCACAACTTCGACAATGATGCACTTGGCCAAAAAGGGCGTATGCGTTTTCTCCTGAATATATTCAGGAGAAAACGCATACGCCCTTTTTGGCCAAGCAAGCAAGCGGGCAATGCAAATCTGCACTACAAAGAAGTATCACTTCCCACCGGTCAAAAGGGACATCCACAAAATGTGTAAAAACCAGAAAGGCAAGACAGGCCCTGGAGAACAGGGAGCCTTGTTATGCTGATGGGCGGGATGTAAGTTGCCAACTGCCTCACTGGAGGAGTGCACTGTGTTCCCTAAAACAAGTAAACAACAGAGCTACAGAGCCAAGGGCACTTCCAGTCTAGGGAATATACCTTGGGAAAACTGAAAATCAATATGACAGAGCCACCCCCAAATTTAGGGCTGCACTGCATACAAGAACCTCAACTTGGGTACACCTTAAATATCCCAGGAAATATGAAAATGGTTCCAACAATTGTGGATGTTATGTACGATGGAATATCCCTCAGCCATGAAATCAATGTCATAAGACCAGTAGCAGCAAAATGAGTGGATTCAGGTACGATGATTCTAAGTGAAATAAGTCACACAGAAAAAGAAACTTATCATAAGATATCACTTAGGAAGATCCTGTAACCATGGCTACACATGAACTGAGTTAGGAAAGAGAACAGAGTCTCACATTTAGAAAACACTCGTATGCCTGCTTAAGGGGGAAGGAGAGGTGGGGTGATGCATAAAACCAGAGTTTGATATAAGCACAGGTACCGTTCCAAAAACCAACTATGGAATAGACAAGACCTACACCTTCCTCAGTGAAAGGGACTCAAAACCCCGTATTTCCCGCAGAGGAATATATCTGACTAGTAAGAATCTTAAAACCTATGTATTGAAATGTCTCCGTAAGGGAATCAAGTGTGTCTAGACTGGCATAAACATGGCAGCGAGAATCAGCTCAAACCCACTATAAAAAGGACGTTCAAAAACAAAACAAAGAAACGGAAATTCTTTACAATTCCTTCAGCGTTTCTGATGCAACCTCGAATGACCCTATCTACAATGACAGCTGTATGTGGCATGAGGCTGGACACTTGGGACTGAGAGGATTGGTGAGACTGGGTGAGCACATGCAGACCCTTTCAAGCAGTAATCCATGGCACCCATTCCATGGGTCCCAACTCTCCAGATTGAAAGGAATATTACTACATCTATAACATGTGCGGGAAAGCTAGAGAATGGACACACTGTGAATACGAAAGGTCTCTAAAACTCAACGAATAGTCCCTCTCCTGGTGCTCTGGTTTGACTTTCCAACTGCTTTCCTATCAATCTCCCAACTTGGAGAGACAGCCCCTTTAACCTCCTGGTTCGCACCGGTTGCCAATATGGCCGAGGATGAAAGGGAAGAGGGAGAACCAATGAGAGAGTAGCTGTTAGGCATTTGGATGGGCACATGTCACTCTAATTTCCCGGCAGGAAGAAGAATTAACCAAAGTCTCAGCCACCCACTGGGAACCAGTATAGGTCCTGCACCAAAATTTTGGACTTGCATTCAGCTCACAAAAAACGAGTTGAAAAATGGAGCTCAGGGGCACAGCAATTCACAAACTGGCAGAGTAATCAAGGACAACTATCGCCCAAAAATCTGCTGAGGGAAGGCAACGAGGCGGACTCGAAAGCGAGGCAGAATAGCAGGAAACAGATTTCAAGAGGTACGTTGGAATCGCCTGTAAAGCACAGGAAGAGGGGCACAAATTCGACAATGATGCACTTGGCCAAAAAGGGCGGATGCGTTTTCTCCTGAATATATTCAGGAGAAAACGCATACGCCCTTTTTGGCCAAGCAAGCAAGCGGGCAATGCAAATCTGCACTACAAAGAAGTATCACTTCCCACCGGTCAAAGGGACATCCACAAAATGTGTAAAAACCAGAAAGGCAAGACCGGCCCTGGAGAACAGGGAGCCTTGTTATGCTGATGGGCGGGATGTAAGTTGCCAACTGCCTCACTGGAGGAGTGCATTGTGTTCCCTAAAACAAGTAAACAACAGAGCTACTGAGCCAAGGGCACTTCCAGTCTAGGGAATATACCTTGGGAAAACTGAAAATCAATAAGAAAGAGCCACCCCCAAATTTAGGGCTGCACTGCTTACAAGAACCTCAACTTGGGTACACCTTAAATATCCCAGGAAATATAAAAATGGTTCCAAAAATTGTGGAAGTTATGTACGATGGAATATCCCTCAGCCATGAAATCAATGTCATAAGACCAGTAGCAGCAAAATGAGTGGATTCAGGTACGATGATTCTAAGTGAAATAAGTCACACAGAAAAAGAAACTTATCATAAGATATCACTTAGGAAGATCCTGTAACCATGGCTACACATGAACTGAGTTAGGAAAGAGAACAGAGTCTCACATTTAGAAAACACTCGTATGCCTGCTTAAGGGGGAAGGAGAGGTGGGGTGATGCATAAAACCAGAGTTTGATATAAGCACAGGTACCATTCCAAAAACCAACTATGGAATAGACAAGACCTACACCTTCCTCAGTGAAAGGGACTCAAAACCCCATATTTCCCACAGAGGAATATATCTGACTAGTAAGAATCATAAAACCTATGTATTGAAATGTCTCTGTAAGGGAATCAAGTCTGTCTAGACTGGCATAAACATGGCAGCGAGAATCAGCTCAAACCCACTATAAAAAGGACGTTCAAAAACAAAACAAGGAAACAGGGAAATTCTTTACAATTCCTTCAGGGTCTCTGATGCAACCTGGAATGACCATATCTACAATGACAGCTGGATGTGGCATGAGGCTGGACACTTGGGACTGAGAGGATTGGTGAGACTGGGTGAGCACATGCAGACCCTTTCAAGCAGTAATCCATGGCACCCATTCCATGGGTCCCAACTCTCCAGGTTGAAGGGAATATTACTACAGCTCTAACATGTGCGGGAAACCTAGAGAATGGACACACTGTGAATACGAAAGGTCTCTAAAACTCAACGAATAGTCCCTCTCCTGGTGCTCCGGTTTGACTTTCCAACTGCTTTCCTATCAATCTCCCAACTTGGAGAGACAGCCCCTTTAACCTCCTGGTTCGCACAGGTTGCCAATTTGGCCGAGGATGAAAGGGAAGAGGGAGAACCAATGAGAGAGTAGCTGTTAGGCATTTGGATGGGCATATGTCACTCTAATTTCCCGGCAGGAAGAAGAATTAACCAAAGTCTCAGCCACCCACTGGGAACCAATATAGGTCCTGAACCAAAATTTTGGACTTGCATTCAGCTCACAAAAAACGAGTTGAAAAATGGAGCTCTGGGGCACAGCAATTCACAAACTGGCAGAGTAATCAAGGACAACTATCGCCCAAAAATCTGCTGAGGGAAGGCAACGAGGCGGACTCAAAAGCGAAGCAGAATAGCAGAAAACAGATTTCAAGAGGTACGTTGGAATCGCCTGTAAAGCACAGGAAGAGGGGCACAACTTCGACAATGATGCACTTGGCCAAAAAGGGCGGATGCGTTTTCTCCTGAATATATCCAGGAGAAAACGCATACGCCCTTCTTGGCCAAGCAAGCAAGCGGGCAATGCAAACCTGCACTACAAAGAAGTATCACTTCCCACCGCTCAAAAGGGAAATCCACAAAATGTGTAAAAAACAGAAAGGCAAGACAGGCCCTGGAGAACAGGGAGCCATGTTATGCTGATGGGCGGGATGTAAGTTGCCAACGGCCTCACTGGAGGAGTGCATTGTGTTCCCTAAAACAAGTAAACAACAGAGCTACACAGCCAAGGGCACTTCCAGTCTAGGGAATATACCTTGGGAAAACTGAAAATCAATAAGACAGAGCCACCCCCAAATTTAGGGCTGCACTGCTTACAAGAACCTCAACTTGGGTACACGTTAAATATCCCAGGAAATATAAAAATGGTTCCAAAAATTGTGGAAGTTATGTACGATGGAATATCCCTCAGCCATGAAATCAATGTCATAAGACCAGTAGCAGCAAAATTAGTGGATTCAGGTACGATGATTCTAAGTGAAATAAGTCACACAGAAAAAGAAACTTATCATAAGATATCACTTAGGAAGATCCTGTAAACATGGCTACACATGAACTGAGTTAGGAAAGAGAACAGAGTCTCACATTTAGAAAACACTCGTATGCCTGCTTAAGGGGGAAGGAGAGGTGGGGTGATGCATAAAACCAGAGCTTGATATAAGCAGAGTTACCGTTCAAAAACCAACTGTGGAATAGACAAGACCTACAACTTCCTCAGTGAAAGGGACTCAAAACCCCATATTTCCCGAAGAGGAATATATCTGACTAGTAAAAATCTTAAAACCTATGTATTGATAGGTCTCCATAAGGGAATCAAGTGTGTCTAGACTGGCATAAACATGGCAGTGAGAATCAGCTCAAACCCACTATAAAAAGGACGTTCAAAAACAAAACATAAAACGGAAATTCTTTACAATTCCTTCAGCGTTTCTGATGCAACCTCGAATGTCCCTATCTACAATGAGAGCTGGATGTGGCATGAGGTTGGACACTTGGGACTGAGAGGATTGGTGAGACTGGGTGAGCACATGCAGACCCTATAAAGCAGTAATCCATGGCACCCATTCCATGGGTCCCAACTCTCCAGTTTGAAGGGAATATTACTACAGGTATAACATGTACGGGAAACCTAGAGAATGGACACACTGTGAATACGAAAGGTCTCTAAAACTCAACGAAATGTCCCTCTCCTGGTGCTCCGGTTTGACTTTCCAACTGCTTTCCTATCAATCTCCCAACTTGGAGAGACAGCTCCTTTAACCTCCTGGTTCGCACAGGTTGCCAATTTGGCCGAGGATGAAAGGGAAGAGGGAGAACCAATGAGAGAGTAGCTGTTAGGCATTTGGATGGGCACATGTCACTCTAATTTCCCAGCAGGAAGAAGAATTAACCAAAGTCTCAGCCACCCACTGGGAACCAGTATAGGTCCTGAACCAAAATTATGGACTTGCATTCAGCTCACAAAAAACGAGTTGAAAAATGGAGCTCAGGGGCACAGCAATTCAGAAACTGGCAGAGTAATCAAGGACAACTATCGCCCAAAAATCTGCTGAGGGAAGGCAACGAGGCGGACTCGAAAGCGAGGCAGAATAGCAGGAAACAGATTTCAAGAGGTACGTTGGAATCGCCTGTAAAGCACAGGAAGAGGGGCACAACTTCGACAATGATGCACTTGGCCAAAAAGGGCGGATGCGTTTTCTCCTGAATATATTCAGGAGAAAACGCATACGCCCTTTTTGGCCAAGCAAGCAAGCGGGCAATGGAAATCTGCACTACAAAGAAGTATCACTTCCCACCGGTCAAAGGGACATCCACAAAATGTTTAAAAACCAGAAAGGCAAGACCGGCCCTGGAGAACAGGGAGCCTTGTTATGCTGATGGGCGGGATGTAAGTTGCCAACTGCCTCACTGGAGGAGTGCATTGTGTTCCCTAAAACAAGTAAACAACAGAGCTACAGAGCCAAGGGCACTTCCAGTCTAGGGAATATACCTTGGGAAAACTGAAAATCAATAAGACAGAGCCACCCCCAAATTTAGGGCTGCACTGCTTACAAGAACCTCAACTTGGGGACACCTTAAATATCCCAGGAAATATAAAAATGGTTCCAAAAATTGTGGAAGTTATGTATGATGGAATATCCCTCAGCCATGAAATCAATGTCATAATACCAGTAGCAGCAAAATGAGTGGATTCCGGTACGATGATTCTAAGTGAAATAAGTCACACAGAAAAAGAAACTTATCATAAGATATCACTTAGGAAGATCCTGTAACCATGGCTACACATGAACTGAGTTAGGAAAGAGAACAGAGTCTCACATTTAGAAAACACTCGTATGCCTGCTTAAGGGGGAAGGAGAGGTGGGGTGATGCATAAAACCAGAGTTTGATATAAGCACAGGTACCGATCCACAAACCAACTATGGAATAGACAAGACCTACACCTTCCTCAGTGAAAGGGACTCAAAACCCCATATTTCCCGCAGAGGAATATATCTGACTAGTAAGAATCTTAAAACCTATGTATTGATATGTCTCCGTAAGGGAATCAAGTCTGTCTAGACTGGCATAAACATGGCAGCGAGAATCAGCTCAAACCCACTATAAAAGGGACGTTCAAAAACAAAACATAAAATGGAAATTCTTTACAATTCCTTCAGCGTTTCTGATGCAACCTCGAATGACCCTATCTACAATGACAGCTGGATGTGGCATGAGGCTGGACACTTCGGACTGAGAGGATTGGTGAGACTGGGTGAGCACATGCAGACCCTTTCAAGCAGTAATCCATGGCACCCATTCCATGGGTCCCAACTCTCCAGGTTGAAGGGAATATTACTACAGCTATAACATGTACGGGAAATCTAGAGAATGGACACACTGTGAATACGAAAGGTCTCTAAAACTCAACGAATAGTCCCTCTCCTGGTGCTCCGGTTTGACTTTCCAACTGCTTTCCTATCAATCTCCCAACTTGGAGAGACAGCCCCTTTAACCTCCTGGTTCGCACAGGTTGCCAATTTGGCCGAGGATGAAAGGGAAGAGGGAGAACCAATGAGAGAGTAGCTGTTAGGCATTTGGATGTGCACATGTCACTCTAATTTCCCGGCAGGAAGAAGAATTAACCAAAGGCTCAGCCACCCACCGGGAACCAGTATAGGTCCTGAACCAAAATTATGGACTTGCGTTCAGCTCACAAAAAACGAGTTGAAAAATGGAGCTCAGGGGCACAGAAATTCACAAACTGGCAGAGTAATCAAGGACAACTATCGCCCAAAAATCTGCTGAGGGAAGGCAACGAGGAGGACTCGAAAGCGAGGCAGATTAGCAGGAAACAGATTTCAAGAGGTATGTTGGAATCGCCTGTAAAGCACAGGAAGAGGGGCACAACTTCGACAATGATGCACCTGGCCAAAAAGGGCGTATGCGTTTTCTCCTGAATATATCCAGGAGAAAACGCATATGCCGTTTTTGGCCAAGCAAGCAATCGGGCAATGCAAATCTGGACTACAAAGAAGTATCACTTCCCACCGGTCAAAAGGGACATCCACAAAATGTGTAAAAACCAGAAAGGCACGACCAGCCCTGGAGAACAGGGGGCCTTGCTATGCTGATGGGCGGGATGTAAGTTGCCAACTGCCTCACTGGAGGAGTGCATTGTGTTCCCTAAAACAAGTAAACAACAGAGCTACACAGCCAAGGGCACTTCCAGTCTAGGGAATATACCTTGGGAAAACTGAAAATCAATAAGACAGAGCCACCCCCAAATTTAGGGCTGCACTGCTTACAAGAACCTCAACTTGGGGACACCTTAAATATCCCAGGAAATATAAAAATGGTTCCAAAAATTGTGGAAGTTATGTACGATGGAATATCCCTCAGCCATGAAATCAATGTCGTAAGACCAGTAGCAGCAAAATGAGTGGATTCAGGGACGATGATTCTAAGTGAAATAAGTCACACAGAAAAACAAACTTATCATAAGATATCACTTAGGAAGATCCTGTAACCATGGCTACACATGAACTGAGTTAGGAAAGAGAACAGAGTCTCACATTTAGAAAACACTCGTATGCCTGCTTAAGGGGGAAGGAGAGGTGGGGTGATGCATAAAACCAGAGTTTGATATAAGCACAGGTACCATTCCAAAAACCAACTATGGAATAGACAAGACCTACACCTTCCTCAGTGAAAGGGACTCCAAACCCCATATTTCCCGCAGAGGAATATATCTGACTAGTAAGAATCATAAAACCTATGTATTGATATGTCTCCATAAGGGAATCAAGTCTGTCTAGACTGGCATAAACATGGCAGCGAGAATCAGCTCAAACCCACTATAAAAAGGACGTTCAAAAACAAAACATAAAATGGAAATTCTTTACCATTCCTTCAGCGTTTCTGATGCAACCTCGAATGACCCTATCTACAATGACATCTGGATGTGGCATGAGGCTGGACAGTTGGGACTGAGAGGATTGGTGAGACTGGGTGAGCACATGCAGACCCTTTCAAGCAGTAATCCATGGCACCCATTCCATGGGTCCCAACTCTCCAGGTTGAAGGGAATATTACTACAGCTATAACATGTACGGGAAACCTAGAGAATGGACACACTGTGAATACGAAAGGTCTCTAAAACTCAACGAATAGTCCCTCTCCTGGTGCTCCGGTTTGACTTTCCAACTGCTTTCCTATCAATCTCCAAACTTGGAGAGACAGCCCCTTTAACCTCCTGGTTCGCACAGGTTGCCAATTTGGCCGAGGATGAAAGGGAAGAGGGAGAACCAATGAGAGAGTAGCTGTTAGGCATTTGGATGTGCACATGTCACTCTAATTTCCCGGCAGGAAGAAGAATTAACCAAAGTCTCAGCCACCCACCGGGAACCAGTATAGGTCCTGAACCAAAATTATGGACTTGCGTTCAGCTCACAAAAAACGAGTTGAAAAATCGAGCTCAGGGGCACAGCAATTCACAAACTGGCAGAGTAATCAAGGACAACTATCGCCCAAAAATCTGCTGAGGGAAGGCAAGGAGGAGGACTCGAAAGCGAGGCAGATTAGCAGGAAACAGATTTCAAGAAGTATGTTGGAATCGCCTGTAAAGCACAGGAAGAGGGGCACAACTTCGACAATGATGCACCTGGCCAAACAGGGCAGATGCGTTTTCTCCTGAATATATCCAGGAGAAAACGCATATGCCGTTTTTGGCCAAGCAAGCAAGCGGGCAATGCAAATCTGGACTACAAAGAAGTATCACTTCCCACCGGTCAAAAGGGACATCCACAAAATGTGTAAAAACCAGAAAGGCACGACCAGCCCTGGAGAACAGGGGGCCTTGTTATGGTGATGGGCGGGATGTAAGTTGCCAAGTGCCTCACTGGAGGAGTGCATTGTGTTCCCTAAAACAAGTAAACAACAGAGCTACACAGCCAAGGGCACTTCCAGTCTAGGGAATATACCTTGGGAAAACTGAAAATCAATAAGACAGAGCCACCCCCAAATTTAGGGCTGCACTGCTTACAAGAACCTCAACTTGGGGACACCTTAAATATCCCAGGAAATATAAAAATGGTTCCAAAAATTGTGGAAGTTATGTACGATGGAATATCCCTCAGCCATGAAATCAATGTCATAAGACCAGTAGCAGCAAAATGAGTGGATTCAGGGACGATGATTCTAAGTGAAATAAGTCACACAGAAAAAGAAACTTATCATAAGATATCACTTAGGAAGATCCTGTAACCATGGCTACACATGAACTGAGTTACGAAAGAGAACAGATTCTCACATTTAGAAAACACTCGTATGCCTGCTTAAGGGGGAAGGAGAGGTGGGGTGATGCATAAAACCAGAGTTTGATATAAGCACAGGTACCATTCCAAAAACCAACTATGGAATAGACAAGACCTACACCTTCCTCAGTGAAAGGGACTCCAAACCCCATATTTCCCGCAGAGGAATATATCTGACTAGTAAGAATCATAAAACCTATGTATTGATATGTCTCCGTAAGGGAATCAAGTCTGTCTAGACTGGCATAAACATGGCAGCGAGAATCAGCTCAAACCCACTATAAAAAGGACGTTCAAAAACAAAACATAAAATGGAAATTCTTTACAATTCCTTCAGGGTTTCTGATGCAACCTCGAATGACCCTATCTACAATGACAGCTGGATGTGGCATGAGGCTGGACACTTGGGACTGAGAGGATTGGTGAGACTGGGTGAGCACATGCAGACCCTTTCAAGCAGTAATCCATGGCACCCATTCCATGGGTCCCAACTCTCCAGGTTGAAGGGAATATTACTACAGCTCTAACATGTGCGGGAAACCTAGAGAATGGACACACAGTGAATACGAAAGGTCTCTAAAACTCAACGAATAGTCCCTCTCCTGGTGCTCCGGTTTGACTTTCCAACTGCTTTCCTATCAATCTCCAAACTTGGAGAGACAGCCCCTTTAACCTCCTGGTTCGCACAGGTTGCCAATTTGGCCGAGGATGAAAGGGAAGAGGGAGAACCAATGAGAGAGTAGCTGTTAGGCATTTGGATGTGCACATGTCACTCTAATTTCCCGGCAGGAAGAAGAATTAACCAAAGTCTCAGCCACCCACCGGGAACCAGTATAGGTCCTGAACCAAAATTATGGACTTGCGTTCAGCTCACAAAAAACGAGTTGAAAAATGGAGCTCAGGGGCACAGCAATTCACAAACTGGCAGAGTAATCAAGGACAACTATCGCCCAAAAATCTGCTGAGGGAAGGCAACGAGGAGGACTCGAAAGCGAAGCAGATTAGCAGGAAACAGATTTCAAGAGGTATGTTGGAATCGCCTGTAAAGCACAGGAAGAGGGGCACAACTTCGACAATGATGCACCTGGCCAAAAAGGGCGGATGCGTTTTCTCCTGAATATATCCAGGAGAAAACGCATACGCCGTTTTTGGCCAAGCAAGCAAGCGGGCAATGCAAATCTGGACTACAAAGAAGTATCACTTCCCACCGGTCAAAAGGGACATCCACAAAATGTGTAAAAACCAGAAAGGCACGACCAGCCCTGGAGAACAGGGGGCCTTGCTATGCTGATGGGCGGGATGTAAGTTGCCAACTGCCTCACTGGAGGAGTGCATTGTGTTCCCTAAAACAAGTAAACAACAGAGCTACAGAGCCAAGGGCACTTCCAGTCTAGGGAATATACCTTGGGAAAACTGAAAATCAATAAGACAGAGCCACCCCCAAATTTAGGGCTGCACTGCTTACAAGAACCTCAACTTGGGGACACCTTAAATATCCCAGGAAATATAAAAATGGTTCCAAAAATTGTGGAAGTTATGTACGATGGAATATCCCTCAGCCATGAAATCAATGTCATAAGACCAGTAGCAGCAAAATGAGTGGATTCAGGGACGATGATTCTAAGTGAAATAAGTCACACAGAAAAACAAACTTATCATAAGATATCACTTAGGAAGATCCTGTAACCATGGCTACACATGAACTGAGTTAGGAAAGAGAACAGAGTCTCACATTTAGAAAACACTCGTATGCCTGCTTAAGGGGGAAGGAGAGTTGGGGTGATGCATAAAACCAGAGTTTGATATAAGCACAGGTACCATTCCAAAAACCAACTATGGAATAGACAAGACCTACACCTTCCTCAGTGAAAGGGACTCCAAACCCCATATTTCCCGCAGAGGAATATATCTGACTAGTAAGAATCATAAAACCTATGTATTGATATGTCTCCGTAAGGGAATCAAGTCTGTCTAGACTGGCATAAACATGGCAGCGAGAATCAGCTCAAACCCACTATAAAAAGGACGTTCAAAAACAAAACATAAAATGGAAATTCTTTACAATTCCTTCAGCGTTTCTGATGCAACCTCGAATGACCCTATCTACAATGACAGCTGGATGTGGCATGAGGCTGGACACTTGGGACTGAGAGGATTGGTGAGACTGGGTGAGCACATGCAGACCCTTTCAAGCAGTAATCCATGGCACCCATTCCATGCGTCCCAACTCTCCAGGTTGAAGGGAATATTACTACAGCTATAACATGTACGGGAAACCTAGAGAATGGACACACTGTGAATACGAAAGGTCTCTAAAACTCAACGAATAGTCCCTCTCCTGGTGCTCCGGTTTGACTTTCCAACTGCTTTCCTATCAATCTCCAAACTTGGAGAGACAGCCCCTTTAACCTCCTGGTTCGCACAGGTTGCCAATTTGGCCGAGGATGAAAGGGAAGAGGGAGAACCAATGAGAGAGTAGCTGTTAGGCATTTGGATGTGCACATGTCACTCTAATTTCCCGGCAGGAAGAAGAATTAACCAAAGTCTCAGCCACCCACCGGGAACCAGTATAGGTCCTGAACCAAAATTATGGACTTGCGTTCAGCTCACAAAAAACGAGTTGAAAAATCGAGCTCAGGGGCACAGCAATTCACAAACTGGCAGAGTAATCAAGGACAACTATCGCCCAAAAATCTGCTGAGGGAAGGCAACGAGGAGGACTCGAAAGCGAGGCAGATTAGCAGGAAACAGATTTCAAGAAGTATGTTGGAATCGCCTGTAAAGCACAGGAAGAGGGGCACAACTTCGACAATGATGCACCTGGCCAAAAAGGGCGGATGCGTTTTCTCCTGAATATATCCAGGAGAAAACGCATATGCCGTTTTTGGCCAAGCAAGCAAGCGGGCAATGCAAATCTGGACTACAAAGAAGTATCACTTCCCACCGGTCAAAAGGGACATCCACAAAATGTGTAAAAACCAGAAAGGCACGACCAGCCCTGGAGAACAGGGGGCCTTGTTATGCTGATGGGCGGGATGTAAGTTGCCAACTGCCTCACTGGAGGAGTGCATTGTGTTCCCTAAAACAAGTAAACAACAGAGCTACAGAGCCAAGGGCACTTCCAGTCTAGGGAATATACCTTGGGAAAACTGAAAATCAATAAGACAGAGCCACCCCCAAATTTAGGGCTGCACTGCTTACAAGAACCTCAACTTGGGGACACCTTAAATATCCCAGGAAATATAAAAATGGTTCCAAAAATTGTGGAAGTTATGTACGATGGAATATCCCTCAGCCATGAAATCAATGTCATAAGACCAGTAGCAGCAAAATGAGTGGATTCAGGGACGATGATTCTAAGTGAAATAAGTCACACAGAAAAAGAAACTTATCATAAGATATCACTTAGGAAGATCCTGTAACCATGGCTACACATGAACAGAGTTACGAAAGAGAACAGATTCTCACATTTAGAAAACACTCGTATGCCTGCTTAAGGGGGAAGGAGAGGTGGGGTGATGCATAAAACCAGAGTTTGATATAAGCACAGGTACCATTCCAAAAACCAACTATGGAATAGACAAGACCTACACCTTCCTCAGTGAAAGGGACTCCAAACCCCATATTTCCCGCAGAGGAATATATCTGACTAGTAAGAATCATAAAACCTATGTATTGATATGTCTCCGTAAGAGAATCAAGTCTGTCTAGACTGGCATAAACATGGCAGCGAGAATCAGCTCAAACCCACTATAAAAAGGACGTTCAAAAACAAAACATAAAATGGAAATTCTTTACAATTTCTTCAGCGTTTCTGATGCAACCTCGAATGACCCTATCTACAATGACAGCTGGATGTGGCATGAGGCTGGACACTTGGGACTGAGAGGATTGGTGAGACTGGGTGAGCACATGCAGACCCTTTCAAGCAGTAATCCATGGCACCCATTCCATGGGTCCCAACTCTCCAGGTTGAAGGGAATATTACTACAGCTCTAACATGTGCGGGAAACCTAGAGAATGGACACACAGTGAATACGAAAGGTCTCTAAAACTCAACGAATAGTCCCTCTCCTGGTGCTCCGGTTTGACTTTCCAACTGCTTTCCTATCAATCTCCAAACTTGGAGAGACAGCCCCTTTAACCTCCTGGTTCGCACAGGTTGCCAATTTGGCCGAGGATGAAAGGGAAGAGGGAGAACCAATGAGAGAGTAGCTGTTAGGCATTTGGATGTGCACATGTCACTCTAATTTCCCGGCAGGAAGAAGAATTAACCAAAGTCTCAGCCACCCACCGGGAACCAGTATAGGTCCTGAACCAAAATTATGGACTTGCGTTCAGCTCACAAAAAACGAGTTGAAAAATGGAGCTCAGGGGCACAGCAATTCACAAACTGGCAGAGTAATCAAGGACAACTATCGCCCAAAAATCTGCTGAGGGAAGGCAACGAGGAGGACTCGAAAGCGAGGCAGATTAGCAGGAAACAGATTTCAAGAGGTATGTTGGAATCGCCTGTAAAGCACAGGAAGAGGGGCACAACTTCGACAATGATGCACCTGGCCAAAAAGGGCGGATGCGTTTTCTCCTGAATATATCCAGGAGAAAACGCATACGCCGTTTTTGGCCAAGCAAGCAAGCGGGCAATGCAAATCTGGACTACAAAGAAGTATCACTTCCCACCGGTCAAAAGGGACATCCACAAAATGTGTAAAAACCAGAAAGGCACGACCAGCCCTGGAGAACAGGGGGCCTTGCTATGCTGATGGGCGGGATGTAAGTTGCCAACTGCCTCACTGGAGGAGTGCATTGTGTTCCCTAAAACAAGTAAACAACAGAGCTACAGAGCCAAGGGCACTTCCAGTCTAGGGAATATACCTTGGGAAAACTGAAAATCAATAAGACAGAGCCACCCCCAAATTTAGGGCTGCACTGCTTACAAGAACCTCAACTTGGGGACACCTTAAATATCCCAGGAAATATAAAAATGGTTCCAAAAATTGTGGAAGTTATGTACGATGGAATATCCCTCAGCCATGAAATCAATGTCATAAGACCAGTAGCAGCAAAATGAGTGGATTCAGGGACGATGATTCTAAGTGAAATAAGTCACACAGAAAAACAAACTTATCATAAGATATCACTTAGGAAGATCCTGTAACCATGGCTACACATGAACTGAGTTAGGAAAGAGAACAGAGTCTCACATTTAGAAAACACTCGTATGCCTGCTTAAGGGGGAAGGAGAGTTGGGGTGATGCATAAAACCAGAGTTTGATATAAGCACAGGTACCATTCCAAAAACCAACTATGGAATAGACAAGACCTACACCTTCCTCAGTGAAAGGGACTCCAAACCCCATATTTCCCGCAGAGGAATATATCTGACTAGTAAGAATCATAAAACCTATGTATTGATATGTCTCCGTAAGGGAATCAAGTCTGTCTAGACTGGCATAAACATGGCAGCGAGAATCAGCTCAAACCCACTATAAAAAGGACGTTCAAAAACAAAACATAAAATGGAAATTCTTTACAATTCCTTCAGCGTTTCTGATGCAACCTCGAATGACCCTATCTACAATGACAGCTGGATGTGGCATGAGGCTGGACACTTGGGACTGAGAGGATTGGTGAGACTGGGTGAGCACATGCAGACCCTTTCAAGCAGTAATCCATGGCACCCATTCCATGCGTCCCAACTCTCCAGGTTGAAGGGAATATTACTACAGCTATAACATGTACGGGAAACCTAGAGAATGGACACACTGTGAATACGAAAGGTCTCTAAAACTCAACGAATAGTCCCTCTCCTGGTGCTCCGGTTTGACTTTCCAACTGCTTTCCTATCAATCTCCAAACTTGGAGAGACAGCCCCTTTAACCTCCTGGTTCGCACAGGTTGCCAATTTGGCCGAGGATGAAAGGGAAGAGGGAGAACCAATGAGAGAGTAGCTGTTAGGCATTTGGATGTGCACATGTCACTCTAATTTCCCGGCAGGAAGAAGAATTAACCAAAGTCTCAGCCACCCACCGGGAACCAGTATAGGTCCTGAACCAAAATTATGGACTTGCGTTCAGCTCACAAAAAACGAGTTGAAAAATCGAGCTCAGGGGCACAGCAATTCACAAACTGGCAGAGTAATCAAGGACAACTATCGCCCAAAAATCTGCTGAGGGAAGGCAACGAGGAGGACTCGAAAGCGAGGCAGATTAGCAGGAAACAGATTTCAAGAAGTATGTTGGAATCGCCTGTAAAGCACAGGAAGAGGGGCACAACTTCGACAATGATGCACCTGGCCAAAAAGGGCGGATGCGTTTTCTCCTGAATATATCCAGGAGAAAACGCATATGCCGTTTTTGGCCAAGCAAGCAAGCGGGCAATGCAAATCTGGACTACAAAGAAGTATCACTTCCCACCGGTCAAAAGGGACATCCACAAAATGTGTAAAAACCAGAAAGGCACGACCAACCCTGGAGAACAGGGGGCCTTGTTATGCTGATGGGCGGGATGTAAGTTGCCAACTGCCTCACTGGAGGAGTGCATTGTGTTCCCTAAAACAAGTAAACAACAGAGCTACAGAGCCAAGGGCACTTCCAGTCTAGGGAATATACCTTGGGAAAACTGAAAATCAATAAGACAGAGCCACCCCCAAATTTAGGGCTGCACTGCTTACAAGAACCTCAACTTGGGGACACCTTAAATATCCCAGGAAATATAAAAATGGTTCCAAAAATTGTGGAAGTTATGTACGAAGGAATATCCCTCAGCCATGAAATCAATGTCATAAGACCAGTAGCAGCAAAATGAGTGGATTGAGGGACGATGATTCTAAGTGAAATAAGTCACACAGAAAAAGAAACTTATCATAAGATATCACTTAGGAAGATCCTGTAACCATGGCTACACATGAACTGAGTTAGGAAAGAGAACAGAGTCTCACATTTAGAAAACACTCGTATGCCTGCTTAAGGGGGAAGGAGAGGTGGGGTGATGCATCAAACCAGAGTTTGATATAAGCACAGGTACCATTCCAAAAACCAACTATGGAATAGACAAGACCTACACCTTCCTCAGTGAAAGGGACTCCAAACCCCATATTTCCCGCAGAGGAATATATCTGACTAGTAAGAATCTTAAAACCTATGTATTCATATGTCTCCGTAAGGGAATCAAGTCTGTCTAGACTGGCATAAACATGGCAGCGAGAATCAGCTCAAACCCACTATAAAAAGGACGTTCAAAAACAAAACAAGGAAACAGGGAAATTCTTTACAATTCCTTCAGGGTCTCTGATGCAACCTGGAATTACCATATCTACAATGACAGCTGGATGTGGCATGAGGCTGGACACTTGGGACTGAGAGGATTGGTGAGACTGGGTGAGCACATGCAGACCCTTTAAAGCAGTAATCCATGGCACCCATTCCATGGGTCCCAACTCTCCAGATTGAAGGGAATATTGCTACATCTATAACATGTGCGGGAAACCTAGAGAATGGACACACTGTGAATACGAAAGGTCTCTAAAACTCAACGTATAGTCCCTCTCCTGGTGCTCCGGTTTGACTTTCCAACTGCTTTCCTATCAATCTCCCAACTTGGAGAGACAGCCCCTTTAACCTCCTGGTTCGCACAGGTTGCCAATTTGGCCGAGGATGAAAGGGAAGAGGGAGAACCAATGAGAGAGTAGCTGTTAGGCATTTGGATGGGCACATGTCACTCTAATTTCCCGGCAGGAAGAAGAATTAACCAAAGTCTCAGCCACCCACCGGGAACCACTATATGTCCTGAACCAAAATTTTGGACTTGCGTTCAGCTCACAAAAAACGAGTTGAAAAATGGAGCTCAGGGGCACAGCAATTCACAAACTGGCAGAGTAATCAAGGACAACTATCGCCCAAAAATCTGCTGAGGGAAGGCAACGAGGCGGACTCGAAAGCGAGGCAGAATACCAGGAAACAGATTTCAATAGGTACGTTGGAATCGCCTGTAAAGCACAGGAAGAGGGGCACAACTTCGACAATGATGCACTTCGCCAAAAAGGGCGGATGCGTTTTCTCCTGAATATATTCAGGAGAAAACGCATACGCCCTATTTGGCCAAGCAAGCAAGCGGGCAATGCAAATCTGCACTACAAAGAAGTATCACTTCCCACCGGTCAAAAGGGACCTCCACAAAATGTGTAAAAACCAGAAAGCCTAGACCAGCCCTGGAGAACAGGGAGCCTTGTTATGCTGATGGGCGGGATGTAAGTTGCCAACTGCCTCACTGGAGGAGTGCATTGTGTTCCCTAAAACAAGTAAACAACAGAGCTACAGAGCCAAGGGCACTTCCAGTCTAGGGAATATACCTTGGGAAAACTGAAAATCAATAAGACAGAGCCACCCCCAAATTTAGGGCTGCACTGCTTACAAGAACCTCAACTTGGGTACACCTTAAATATCCCAGGAAATATAAAAATGGTTCCAAAAATTGTGGAAGTTATGTACGATGGAATATCCCTCAGCCATGAAATCAATGTCATAAGACCAGTAGCAGCAAAATGAGTGGATTCAGGTACGATGATTCTAAGTGAAATAAGTCACACAGAAAAAGAAACTTATCATAAGATATCACTTAGGAAGATCCTGTAACCATGGCTACACATGAACTGTGTTAGGAAAGAGAACAGAGTCTCACATTTAGAAAACACTCGTATGCCTGCTTAAGGGGGAAGGAGAGGTGGGGTGATGCATAAAACCAGAGTTTGATATAAGCACAGATACCGTTCCAAAAAGCAACTATGGAATAGACAAGACCTTCACCTTCCTCAGTGAAAGGGAATCAAAATCCCATATTTCCCGCAGAGGAATATATCTGACTAGTAAGAATCTTAAAACCTATGTATTGATATGTCTCCATAAGGGAATCAAGTGTGTGTAGACTGGCATAAACATGGCAGCGAGAATCAGCTCAAACCCACTATAAAATGGACGTTCAAAAACAAAACAAGGAAACAGGGAAATTCTTTACAATTCCTTCAGGGACTCTGATGCAACCTGGAATGTCCCTATCTACAATGACAGCAGGATGTGGCATGAGGCTTGACACTTGGGACTGAGGGGATTTGTGAGACTGGGTGAGCACATGCAGACCATTTAAAGCAGTAATGCATGGCACCCATTCCATGGGTCCCAACTCTCCAGGTTGAAGGGAATATTACTACAGCTCTAACATGTGCGGGAAACCTAGAGAATGGACACACTGTGAATACGAAAGGTCTCTAAAACTCAACGAATTGTCCCTCTCCTGGTGCTCTGGTTTGACTTTCCAACTGCTTTCCTATCAATCTCCCAACTTGGAGAGACAGCCCATTTAACCTCCTGGTTCGCACAGGTTGCCAATTTGGCCGAGGATTAAAGGGAAGAGGGAGAACCAATGAGAGAGTAGCTGTTAGGCATTTGGATGGGCAGATGGCACTCTAATTTCCCGGCAGGAAGAACAATTAACCAAAGTCTCAGCCACCCACCGGGAACCAGTATAGATCCTGAACCAAAATTTTGGACTTGCATTCAGCTCACAAAAAACGAGTTGAAAAATGGAGCTCAGGGCCACAGCAATTCACAAACTGGCAGAGTAATCAAGGACAACTATCGCCCAAAAATTTGCTGAGGGAAGGCAACGAGGCGGACTCGAAAGCGAGGCAGAATAGCAGGAAACAGATTTCAAGAGGTACGTTGGAATCGCCTGTAAAGCACAGGAAGAGGGGCACAACATCGACAATGATGCACTTGGCCAAAAAGGGCGTATGCGTTTTCTCCTGAATATATTCAGGAGAAAACGCATACGCCCATTTTGGCCAAGCAAGCAAGCGGGCAATGCAAATCTGCACTACAAAGAAGTATCACTTCCCACCGGTCAAAAGGGACATCCACAAAATGTGTAAAAACCAGAAAGGCAAGACCGGCCCTGGAGAACAGGGAGCCTTGTTATGCTGATGGGCGGGATGTAAGTTGCCAACTGCCTCACTGGAGGAGTGCATTGTGTTCCCTAAAACAAGTAAACAACAGAGCTACACAGCCAAGGGCACTTCCACTCTAGGGAATATACCTTGGGAAAACTGAAAATCAATAAGACAGAGCCACCCCCAAATTTAGGGCTGCACTGCTTACAAGAACCTCAACTTGGGGACACCTTAAATATCCCAGGAAATATAAAAATGGTTCCAAAAATTGTGGAAGTTATGTATGATGGAATATCCCTCAGCCATGAAATCAATGTCATAAGACCAGTAGCAGCAAAATGAGTGGATTCCGGTACGATGATTCTAAGTGAAATAAGTCACACAGAAAAAGAAACTTATCATAAGATATCACTTAGGAAGATCCTGTAACCATGGCTACACATGAACTGAGTTAGGAAAGAGAACAGAGTCTCACATTTAGAAAACACTCGTATGCCTGCTTAAGGGGGAAGGAGAGGTGGGGTGATGCATAAAACCAGAGTTTGATATAAGCACAGGTACCGTTCCAAAAACCAACTATGGAATAGACAAGACCTACACCTTCCTCAGTGAAAGGGACTCAAAACCCCATATTTCCCGCAGAGGAATATATCTGACTAGTAAGAATCTTAAAACCTATGTATTGATATGTCTCCGTAAGGGAATCAAGTCTGTCTAGACTGGCATAAACATGGCAGCGAGAATCAGCTCAAACCCACTATAAAAAGGACGTTCAAAAACAAAACATAAAACGGAAATTCTTTACAATTCCTTCAGCGTTTCTGATGCAACCTCGAATGACCCTATCTACAATGACAGCTGGATGTGGCATGAGGCTGGACACTTGGGACTGAGAGGATTGGTGAGACTGGGTGAGCACATGCAGACCCTTTAAAGCAGTAATCCATGGCACCCATTCCATGGGTCCCAACTCTCCAGATTGAAGGGAATATTACTACATCTATAACATGTGCGGGAAACCTAGAGAATGGACACACTGTGAATACGAAATGTCTCTAAAACTCAACGTATAGTCCCTCTCCTGGTGCTCCGGTTTGACTTTCCAACTGCTTTCCTATCAATCTCCCAACTTGGAGAGACAGCCCCTTTAACCTCCTGGTTCGCACAGGTTGCCAATTTGGCCGAGGATGAAAGGGAAGAGGGAGAACCAATGAGAGAGTAGCTGTTAGGCATTTGGATCGGCACATGTCACTCTAATTTCCCGGAAGGAAGAAGAATTAACCAAAGTCTCAGCCACCCACCGGGAACCACTATATGTCCTGAACCAAAATTTTGGACTTGCGTTCAGCTCACAAAAACGAGTTGAAAAATGGAGCTCAGGGGCACAGCAATTCACAAACTGGCAGAGTAATCAAGGACAACTATCGCCCAAAAATCTGCTGAGGGAAGGCAACGAGGCGGACTCGAAAGCGAGGCAGAATACCAGGAAACAGATTTCAATAGGTACGTTGGAATCGCCTGTAAAGCACAGGAAGAGGGGCACAACTTCGACAATGATGCACTTCGCCAAAAAGGGCGGATGCGTTTTCTCCTGAATATATTCAGGAGAAAACGCATCCGCCCTTTTTGGCCAAGCAAGCAAGCGGGCAATGCAAATCTGCACTACAAAGAAGTATCACTTCCCACCGGTCAAAAGGGACCTCCACAAAATGTGTAAAAACCAGAAAGCCTAGACCAGCCCTGGAGAACAGGGATCCTTGTTATGCTGATGGGCGGGATGTAAGTTGCCAACTGCCTCACTGGAGGAGTGCATTGTGTTCCCTAAAACAAGTAAACAACAGAGCTACACAGCCAAGGGCACTTCCAGTCTAGGGAATATACCTTGGGAAAACTGAAAATCAATAAGACAGAGCCACCCCCAAATTTAGGGCTGCACTGCTTACAAGAACCTCAACTTGGGTACACCTTAAATATCCCAGGAAATATAAAAATGGTTCCAAAAATTGTGGAAGTTATGTACGATGGAATATCCCTCAGCCATGAAATCAATGTCATAAGACCAGTAGCAGCAAAATGAGTGGATTCAGGTACGATGATTCTAAGTCAAATAAGTCACACAGAAAAAGAAACTTATCATAAGATATCACTTAGGAAGATCCTGTAACCATGGCTACACATGAACTGAGTTAGGAAAGAGAACAGAGTCTCACATTTAGAAAACACTCGTATGCCTGCTTAAGGGGGAAGGAGAGGTGGGGTGATGCATAAAACCAGAGTTTGATATAAGCACAGATACCGTTCCAAAAAGCAACTATGGAATAGACAAGACCTTCACCTTCCTCAGTGAAAGGGACTCAAAACCCCATATTTCCCGCAGAGGAATATATCTGACTAGTAAGAATCTTAAAACCTATGTATTGATATGTCTCCATAAGGGAATCAAGTGTGTCTAGACTGGCATAAACATGGCAGCAAGAATCAGCTCAAACCCACTATAAAAAGGACGTTCAAAAACAAAACAAAGAAACAGGGAAATTCTTTACAATTCCTTCAGGGACTCTGATGCAACCTGGAATGTCCCTATCTACAATGACAGCGGGATGTGGCATGAGGCTTGACACTTGGGACTGAGGGGATTTGTGAGACTGGGTGAGCACATGCAGACCATTTAAAGCAGTAATGCATGGCACCCATTCCATGGGTCCCAACTCTCCAGGTTGAAGGGAATATTACTACAGCTATAACATGTACGGGAAACCTAGAGAATGGACACACTGTGAATACGAAAGGTCTCTAAAACTCAACGAATAGTCCCTCTCCTGGTGCTCCGGTTTGACTTTCCAACTGCTTTCCTATCAATCTCCCAACTTGGAGGGACAGCCCCTTTAACCTCCTGGTTCGCACAGGTTGCCAATTTGGCCGAGGATGAAAGGGAAGAGGGAGAACCAATGAGAGAGTAGCTGTTAGGCATTTGGATGGGCACATGTCACTCTAATTTCCCGGCAGAAAGAAGAATTAACCAAAGTCTCAGACACCCACCGGGAACCAGTATAGGTCCTGAACCAAAATTTTGGACTTGTGTTCAGCTCACAAAAAACGAGTTGAAAAATGGAGCTCAGGGGCACAGCAATTCACAAACTGGCAGAGTAATCAAGGACAACTATCGTCCAAAAATCTGCTGAGGGAAGGCAACGAGGCGGACTCGAAAGCGAGGCCGAATAGCAGGAAACAGATTTCAAGATGTACGTTGGAATCGCCTGTAAAGCACAGGAAGAGGGGCACAACTTCGACAATGATGCCCTTGGCATAAAAGGACGGATGCGTTTTCTCCTGAATATATTCAGGAGAAAACGCATCCGCCCTTTTTGGCCAAGCAAGCAAGCGAGCAATGCAAATCTGCACTACAAAGAAGTATCACTTCCCCCCGGTCAAAAGGGAGCTCCACAAAATGTGTAAAAACCAGAAAGCCTAGACCAGCCCTGGAGAACAGGGAGCCTTGTTATGCTGATGGGCGGGATGTAAGTTGCCAACTGCCTCACTGGAGGAGTGCATTGTGTTCCCTAAAACAAGTAAACAACAGAGCTACACAGCCAAGGGCACTTCCAGTCTAGGGAATATACCTTGGGAAAACTGAAAATCAATAAGACAGAGCCACCCCCAAATTTAGGGCTGCACTGCTTACAAGAACCTCAACTTGGGTACACCTTAAATATCCCAGGAAATATAAAAACGGTTGCAAAAATTGTGGAAGTTATGTACGATGGAATATCCCTCAGCCATGAAATCAATGTCATAAGACCAGTAGCAGCAAAATGAGTGGATTCAGGGACGATGATTCTAAGTGAAATAAGTCACACAGAAAAACAAACTTATCATAAGATATCACTTAGGAAGATCCTGTAAATATGGCTACACATGAACTGAGTTAGGAAAGAGAACAGAGTCTCACATTTAGAAAACACTCGTATGCCTGCTTAAGGGGGAAGGAGAGGTGGGGTGATGCATAAAACCAGAGTTTGATATAAGCACAGGTACCGTTCCAAAAACCAACTATGGAATAGACAAGACCTACACCTTCCTCAGTGAAAGGGACTCAAAACCCCATATTTCCCGCAGAGGAAGAGATCTGACTAGTAAGAATCTTAAAACCTATGTATTGATATGTCTCCGTAAGGGAATCAAGTGTGTCTAGACTGGCATAAACATGGCAGCGAGAATCAGCTCAAACCCACTATAAAAAGACGTTCAAAAACAAAACAAAGAAACAGGAAAATTCTTTACAATTCCTTCAGTGTCTCTGATGCAACCTGGAAAGACCCTATCTACAATGACAGCTGGTTGTGGCATAAGGCTGGACACTTGGGACTGAGAGGATTGGTGAGACTGGGTGAGCACATGCAGACCCTTTCAAGCAGTAATCCATGGCACCCATTCCATGGGTCCCAACTCTCCAGGTTGAAGGGAATATTACTACAGCTATAACATGTACGGGAAACCTAGAGAATGGACACACTGTGAATACGAAATGTCTCTAAAACTCAACGAATTGTCCCTCTCCTGGTGCTCCGGTTTGACTTTCCAACTGCTTTACTATCAATCTCCCAACTTGGAGAGGCAGCCCCTTTAACCTCCTGGTACGCACAGGTTGCCAATTTGGCCGAGGATGAAAGGGAAGAGGGAGAACCAATGAGAGAGTAGCTGTTAGGCATTTGGATGGGCACATGTCACTCTAATTTCCCGGCAGGAAGAAGAATTAACCAAAGTCTCAGCCACCCACCGGGAACCACTATAGGTCCTGAACCAAAAGTTTGGACTTGCGTTCAGCTCACAAAAAACGAGTTGAAAAATGGAGCTCAGGGGCACAGCAATTCACAAACTGGCAGAGTAATCAAGGAAAACTATCGCCCAAAAATCTGCTGAGGGAAGGCAACGAGGTGGACTCGAATGCGAGGCAGAATAGCAGGAAACAGATTTCAAGAGGTACGTTGGAATCGCCTGTAAAGCACAGGAAGAGGGGCACAACTTCGACAATGATGCACTTGGCCAAAAAGGGCGGATGCGTTTTCTCCTGAATATATTCAGGAGAAAACGCATCCGCCCTTTTTGGCCAAGCAAGCAACCGAGCAATGCAAATCTGCACTACAAAGAAGTATCACTTCCCACCGGTCAAAAGGGACCTCCACAAAATGTGTAAAAACCAGAAAGCCTAGACCAGCCCTGGAGAACAGGGAGCCTTGTTATGCTGATGGGCGGGATGTAAGTTGCCAACTGCCTCACTGGAGGAGTGCATTGTGTTCCCTAAAACAAGTAAACAACAGAGCTACAGAGCCAAGGGCACTTCCAGTCTAGGGAATATACCTTGGGAAAACTGAAAATCAAGAAGACAGAGCCACCCCCAAATTTAGGGCTGCACTGCTTACAAGAACCTCAACTTGGGTACACCTTAAATATCCCAGGAAATATAACAACGGTTGCAAAAATTGTGGAAGTTATGTACGATGGAATATCCCTCAGCCATGAAATCAATGTCATAAGACCAGTAGCAGCAAAATGAGTGGATTCAGGTACGATGATTCTAAGTGAAATAAGTCACAAAGAAAAAGAAACTTATCATAAGATATCACTTAGGAAGATCCTGTAAACATGGCTACACATGAACTGAGTTAGGCAAGAGAACAGAGTCTCACATTTAGAAAACACTCGTATGCCTGCTTAAGGGGGAAGGAGAGGGGGGGTGATGCATAAAACCAGAGTTTTATATAAGCACAGGTACCGTTCCAAAAACCAACTATGGAATAGACAAGACCTACACCTTCCTCACTGAACGGGACTCAAAACCCCATATTCCCCGCAGAGGAATATATCTGACTAGTAAGAATCTTAAAACCTATGTATTGATATGTCTCCTTAAGGGAATCAAGTCTTTCTAGACTGGCATAAACATGGTAGCGAGAATCAGCTCAAACCCACTATAAAAAGGACGTTCAAAAACAAAGCAAGGAAACAGGGAAATTATTTACAATTCCTTCAGGGTCTCTGATGCAACCTGGAATGACCATATCTACAAAGACAGCTGGATGTGGCATGAGGCTGGACACTTGGGACTGAGAGGATTGGTGAGACTGGGTGAGCACATGCAGACCCTTTCAAGCAGTAATCCATGGCACCCATTCCATGGGTCCCAACTCTCCAGGTTGAAGGGAATATTACTACAGCTATAACATGTACGGGAAACCTAGAGAATGGACACACTGTGAATACGAAAGGTCTCTAAACCTCAACGAATAGTCCCTCTCCTGGTGCTCCGGTTTGACTTTCCAACTGCTTTCCTATCAATCTCCCAACTTGGAGAGACAGCCCCTTTAACCTCCTGGTTCGCACAGGTTGCCAATTTGGCCGAGGATGAAAGGGAAGAGGGAGAACCAATGAGAGAGTAGCTGTTAGGCATTTGGATGGGCACATGTCACTCTAATTTCCCGGCAGAAAGAAGAATTAACCAAAGTCTCAGCCACCCACCGGGAACCATTATAGGTCCTGAACCAAAATTTTGGACTTGTGTTCAGCTCACAAAAAACGAGTTGAAAAATGGAGCTCAGGGGCACAGCAATTCACAAACTGGCAGAGTAATCAAGGACAACTATCGTCCAAAAATCTGCTGAGGGAAGGCAACGAGGCGGACTCGAAAGCGAGGCCGAATAGCAGGAAACAGATTTCAAGATGTACGTTGGAATCGCCTGTAAAGCACAGGAAGAGGGGCACAACTTCGACAATGATGCCCTTGGCCTAAAAGGGGGGATGCGTTTTCACCTGAATATATTCAGGAGAAAACGCATCCGCCCTTTTTGGCCAAGCAAGCAAGCGGGCAATGCAAATCTGCACTACAAAGAAGTATCACTTCCCACCGGTCAAAAGGGACATCCACAAAATGTGTAAAAAGCAGAAAGGCAAGACAGGCCCTGGAGAACAGGGAGCCTTGTTATGCTGATGGGCGGGATGTAAGTTGCCAACTGCCTCACTGGAGGAGTGCATTGTGTTCCCTAAAACAAGTAAACAACAGAGCTACAGAGCCAAGGGCACTTCCAGTCTAGGGAATATACCTTGGGAAAACTGAAAATCAATAAGACAGAGCCACCCCCAAATTTAGGGCTGCACTGCTTACAAGAACCTCAACTTGGGTACACCTTAAATATCCCAGGAAATATAAAAACGGTTGCAAAAATTGTGGAAGTTATGTACGATGGAATATCCCTCAGCCATGAAATCAATGTCATAAGACCAGTAGCAGCAAAATGAGTGGATTCAGGTACGATGATTCTAAGTGAAATAAGTCACACAGAAAAAGAAACTTATCATAAGATATCACTTAGGAAGATCCTGTAAATATGGCTACACATGAACTGAGTTAGGAAAGAGAACAGAGTCTCACATTTAGAAAACACTCGTATGCCTGCTTAAGGGGGAAGGAGAGGTGGGGTGATGCATAAAACCAGAGTTTGATATAAGCACAGGTACCGTTCCAAAAACCAACTATGGAATAGACAAGACCTACACCTTCCTCAGTGAAAGGGACTCAAAACCCCATATTTCCCGCAGAGGAATATATCTGACTAGTAAGAATCTTAAAACCTATGTATTGATATGTCTCTGTAAGGGAATCAAGTGTGTCTAGACTGGCATAAATATGGCAGCGAGAATCAGCTCAAACCCACTATAAAAAGACGTTCAAAAACAAAACAAAGAAACAGGAAAATTCTTTACAATTCCTTCAGTGTCTCTGATGCAACCTGGAAAGACCCTATCTACAATGACCGCTGGTTGTGGCATAAGGCTGGACACTTGGGACTGAGAGGATTGGTGAGACTGGGTGAGCACATGCAGACCCTTTCAAGCAGTAATCCATGGCACCCATTCCATTGGTCCCAACTCTCCAGGTTGAAGGGAATATTACTACAGCTATAACATGTACGGGAAACCTAGAGAATGGACACACTGTGAATACGAAATGTCTCTAAAACTCAACGAATAGTCCCTCTCCTGGTGCTCCGATTTGACTTTCCAACTGCTTTACTATCAATCTCCCAACTTGGAGAGGCAGCCCCTTTAACCTCCTGGTACGCACAGGTTGCCAATTTGGCCGAGGATGAAAGGGAAGAGGGAGAACCAATGAGAGAGTAGCTGTTAGGCATTTGGATGGGCACATGTCACTCTAATTTCCCGGCAGGAAGAAGAATTAACCAAAGTCTCAGCCACCCACCGGGAACCAGTATAGGTCCTGAACCAAAATTTTGGACTTGTGTTCAGCTCACAAAAAACGAGTTGAAAAATGGAGCTCAGGGGCACAGCAATTCACAAACTGGCAGAGTAATCAAGGAAAACTATCGCCCAAAAATCTGCTGAGGGAAGGCAACGAGGCGGACTCGAATGCGAGGCAGAATAGCAGGAAACAGATTTCAAGAGGTACGTTGGAATCGCATGTAAAGCACAGGAAGAGGGGCACATCTTCGACAATGATGCACTTGGCCAAAATGGGCAGATGCGTTTTCTCCTGAATATATTCAGGAGAAAACGCATCCGCCCTTTTTGGCCAAGCAAGCAAGCGAGCAATGCAAATCTGCACTACAAAGAAGTATCACTTCCCACCGGTCAAAAGGGACCTCCACAAAATGTGTAAAAACCAGAAAGCCTAGACCAGCCCTGGAGAACAGGGAGCCTTGTTATGCTGATGGGCGGGATGTAAGTTGCCAACTGCCTCACTGGAGGAGTGCATTGTGTTCCCTAAAACAAGTAAACAACAGAGCTACAGAGCCAAGGGCACTTCCAGTCTAGGGAATATACCTTGGGAAAACTGAAAATCAATAAGACAGAGCCACCCACAAATTTAGGGCTGCACTGCTTACAAGAACCTCAACTTGGGTACAACTTAAATATCCCAGGAAATATAAAAATGGTTCCAAAAATTGTGGAAGTTATGTACGATGGAATATCCCTCAGCCATGAAATCAATGTCATAAGACCAGTAGCAGCAAAATGAGTGGATTCAGGTACGATGATTCTAAGTGAAATAAGTCACAAAGAAAAAGAAACTTATCATAAGATATCACTTAGGAAGATCCTGTAACCATGGCTACACATGAACTGAGTTAGGCAAGAGAACAGAGTCTCACATTTAGAAAACACTCGTATGCCTGCTTAAGGGGGAAGGAGAGGGGGGGTGATGCATAAAACCAGAGTTTTATATAAGCACAGGTACCGTTCCAAAAACCAACTATGGAATAGACAAGACCTACACCTTCCTCACTGAAAGGGACTCAAAACCCCATATTCCCCGCAGAGGAATATATCTGACTAGTAAGAATCTTAAAACCTATGTATTGATATGTCTCCTTAAGGGAATCAAGTCTGTCTAGACTGGCATAAACATGGCAGCGAGAATCAGCTCAAACCCACTATAAAAAGGACGTTCAAAAACAAAACAAGGAAACAGGGAAATTATTTACAATTCCTTCAGGGTCTCTGATGCAACCTGGAATGACCATATCTACAAAGACAGCTGGATGTGGCATGAGGCTGGACACTTGGGACTGAGAGGATTGGTGAGACTGGGTGAGCACATGCAGACCCTTTCAAGCAGTAATCCATGGCACCCATTCCATGGGTCCCAACTCTCCAGGTTGAAGGGAATATTACTACAGCTATAACATGTACGGGAAACCTAGAGAATGGACACACTGTGAATACGAAAGGTCTCTAAAACTCAACGAATAGTCCCTCTCCTGGTGCTCCGGTTTGACTTTCCAACTGCTTTCCTATCAATCTCCCAACTTGGAGAGACAGCCCCTTTAACCTCCTGGTTCGCACAGGTTGCCAATTTGGCCGAGGATGAAAGGGAAGAGGGAGAACCAATGAGAGAGTAGCTGTTAGGCATTTGGATGGGCACATGTCACTCTAATTTCCCGGCAGAAAGAAGAATTAACCAAAGTCTCAGCCACCCACCGGGAACCAGTATAGGTCCTGAACCAAAATTTTGGACTTGTGTTCAGCTCACAAAAAACGAGTTGAAAAATGGAGCTCAGGGGCACAGCAATTCACAAACTGGCAGAGTAATCAAGGACAACTATCGTCCAAAAATCTGCTGAGGGAAGGCAACGAGGCGGACTCGAAAGCGAGGCCGAATAGCAGGAAACAGATTTCAAGATGTACGTTGGAATCGCCTGTAAAGCACAGGAAGAGGGGCACAACTTCGACAATGATGCCCTTGGCCTAAAAGGGGGGATGCGTTTTCTCCTGAATATATTCAGGAGAAAGCGCATACGCCCTTTTTGGCCAAGCAAGCAAGCGGGCAATGCAAATCTGCACTACAAAGAAGTATCACTTCCCACCGGTCAAAAGGGACATCCACAAAATGTGTAAAAACCAGAAAGGCAAGACAGGCCCTGGAGAACAGGGAGCCTTGTTATGCTGATGGGCGGGATGTAAGTTGCCAACTGCCTCACTGGAGGAGTGCATTGTGTTCCCTAAAACAAGTAAACAACAGAGCTACAGAGCCAAGGGCACTTCCAGTCTAGGGAATATACCTTGGGAAAACTGAAAATCAATAAGACAGAGCCACCCCCAAATTTAGGGCTGCACTGCTTACAAGAACCTCAACTTGGGTACACCTTAAATATCCCAGGAAATATAAAAACGGTTGCAAAAATTGTGGAAGTTATGTACGATGGAATATCCCTCAGCCATGAAATCAATGTCATAAGACCAGTAGCAGCAAAATGAGTGGATTCAGGTACGATGATTCTAAGTGAAATAAGTCACACAGAAAAAGAAACTTATCATAAGATATCACTTAGGAAGATCCTGTAAACATGGCTACACATGAACTGAGTTAGGAAAGAGAACAGAGTCTCACATTTAGAAAACACTCGTATGCCTGCTTAAGGGGGAAGGAGAGGTGGGGTGATGCATAAAACCAGAGTTTGATATAAGCACAGGTACCGTTCCAAAAACCAACTATGGAATAGACAAGACCTACACCTTCCTCACTGAAAGGGACTCAAAACCCCATATTTCCCGCAGAGGAATATATCTGACTAGTAAGAATCTTAAAACCTATGTATTGAAATGTCTCCGTAAGGGAATCAACTCTGTCTAGACTGGCATAAACATGGGAGCAAGAATCAGCTCAAACCCACTATAAAAAGGACGTTCAAAAACAAAACAAAGAAACAGGGAAAATCTTTACAATTCCTTCAGGGAATCTGATGCAACCTGGAATGACCTTATCTACAATGACAGCTGGTTGTGGCATGAGGCTGGACACTTGGGACTGAGAGGATTGGTGAGACTGGGTGAGCACATGCAGACCATTTAAAGCAGTAATGCATGGCACCCATTCCATGGGTCCCAACTCTCCAGGTTGAAGGGAATATTACTACAGCTATAACATGTACGGGAAACCTAGAGAATGGACACACTGTGAATACGAAAGGTCTCTAAACCTCAACGAATAGTCCCTCTCCTGGTGCTCCGGTTTGACTTTCCAACTGCTTTCCTATCAATCTCCCAACTTGGAGAGACAGCCCCTTTAACCTCCTGGTTCGCACAGGTTGCCAATTTGGCCGAGGATGAAAGGGAAGAGGGAGAACCAATGAGAGAGTAGCTGTTAGGCATTTGGATGGGCACATGTCACTCTAATTTCCCGGCAGGAAGAAGAATTAACCAAAGTCTCAGACACCCACCGGGAACCAGTATAGGTCCTGAACCAAAATTTTGGACTTGTGTTCAGCTCACAAAAAACGAGTTGAAAAATGGAGCTCAGGGGCACAGCAATTCACAAACTGGCAGAATAATCAAGGACAACTATCGTCCAAAAAACTGCTGAGGGAAGGCAACGAGGCGGACTCGAAAGCGAGGCCGAATAGCAGGAAACAGATTTCAAGATGTACGTTGGAATCGCCTGTAAAGCACAGGAAGAGGGGCACAACTTCGACAATGATGCCCTTGGCCTAAAAGGACGGATGCGTTTTCTCCTGAATATATTCAGGAGAAAACGCATCCGCCCTTTTTGGCCAAGCAAGCAAGCGAGCAATGCAAATCTGCACTACAAAGAAGTATCACTTCCCCCCGGTCAAAAGGGAGCTCCACAAAATGTGTAAAAACCAGAAAGCCTAGACCAGCCCTGGAGAACAGGGAGCCTTGTTATGCTGATGGGCGGGATGTAAGTTGCCAACTGCCTCACTGGAGGAGTGCATTGTGTTCCCTAAAACAAGTAAACAACAGAGCTACACAGCCAAGGGCACTTCCAGTCTAGGGAATATACCTTGGGAAAACTGAAAATCAATAAGACAGAGCCACCCCCAAATTTAGGGCTGCACTGCTTACAAGAACCTCAACTTGGGTACACCTTAAATATCCCAGGAAATATAAAAACGGTTGCAAAAATTGTGGAAGTTATGTACGATGGAATATCCCTCAGCCATGAAATCAATGTCATAAGACCAGTAGCAGCAAAATGAGTGGATTCAGGGACGATGATTCTAAGTGAAATAAGTCACACAGAAAAACAAACTTATCATAAGATATCACTTAGGAAGATCCTGTAAATATGGCTACACATGAACTGAGTTAGGAAAGAGAACAGAGTCTCACATTTAGAAAACACTCGTATGCCTGCTTAAGGGGGAAGGAGAGGTGGGGTGATGCATAAAACCAGAGTTTGATATAAGCACAGGTACCGTTCCAAAAACCAACTATGGAATAGACAAGACCTACACCTTCCTCAGTGAAAGGGACTCAAAACCCCATATTTCCCGCAGAGGAAGAGATCTGACTAGTAAGAATCTTAAAACCTATGTATTGATATGTCTCCGTAAGGGAATCAAGTGTGTCTAGACTGGCATAAACATGGCAGCGAGAATCAGCTCAAACCCACTATAAAAAGACGTTCAAAAACAAAACAAAGAAACAGGAAAATTCTTTACAATTCCTTCAGTGTCTCTGATGCAACCTGGAAAGACCCTATCTACAATGACAGCTGGTTGTGGCATAAGGCTGGACACTTGGGACTGAGAGGATTGGTGAGACTGGGTGAGCACATGCAGACCCTTTCAAGCAGTAATCCATGGCACCCATTCCATGGGTCCCAACTCTCCAGGTTGAAGGGAATATTACTACAGCTATAACATGTACGGGAAACCTAGAGAATGGACACACTGTGAATACGAAATGTCTCTAAAACTCAACGAATTGTCCCTCTCCTGGTGCTCCGGTTTGACTTTCCAACTGCTTTACTATCAATCTCCCAACTTGGAGAGGCAGCCCCTTTAACCTCCTGGTACGCACAGGTTGCCAATTTGGCCGAGGATGAAAGGGAAGAGGGAGAACCAATGAGAGAGTAGCTGTTAGGCATTTGGATGGGCACATGTCACTCTAATTTCCCGGCAGGAAGAAGAATTAACCAAAGTCTCAGCCACCCACCGGGAACCAGTATAGGTCCTGAACCAAAATTTTGGACTTGCGTTCAGCTCACAAAAAACGAGTTGAAAAATGGAGCTCAGGGGCACAGCAATTCACAAACTGGCAGAGTAATCAAGTAAAACTATCGCCCAAAAATCTGCTGAGGGAAGGCAACGAGGCGGACTCAAATGCGAGGCAGAATAGCAGGAAACAGATTTCAAGAGGTACGTTGGAATCGCCTGTAAAGCACAGGAAGAGGGGCACAACTTCGACAATGATGCACTTGGCCAAAAAGGGCGGATGCGTTTTCTCCTGAATATATTCTGGAGAAAACGCATACGCCCTGTTTGGCCAAGCAAGCAAGCGGGCAATGCAAATCTGCACTACAAAGAAGTATCACTTCCCACCGGTCAAAAGGGACATCCACAAAATATGTAAAAACCAGAAAGGCAAGACAGGCCCTGGAGAACAGGGAGGCTTGTTATGCTGATGGGCAGGATGTAAGTTGCCAACTGCCTCACTGGAGGAGTGCATTGTGTTCCCTAAAACAAGTAAACAACAGAGCTACAGAGCCAAGGGCACTTCCAGTCTAGGGAATATACCTTGGGAAAACTGAAAATCAATAAGACAGAGCCACCCCCAAATTTAGGGCTGCACTGCTTATAAGAACCTCAACTTGGGTACACCCTAAATATCCCAGGAAGTATAAAAACGGTTGCAAAAATTGTGGAAGTTATGTACGATGGAATATCCCTCAGCCATGAAATCAATGTCATAAGACCAGTAGCAGCAAAATGAGTGGATTCAGGTACGATGATTCTAAGTGAAATAAGTCACACAGAAAAAGAAACTTATCATAAGATATCACTTAGGAAGATCCTGTAAACATGGCTACACATGAACTGAGTTAGGAAAGAGAACAGAGTCTCACATTTAGAAAACACTCGTATGCCTGCTTAAGGGGGAAGGAGAGGTGGGGTGATGCATAAAACCAGAGTTTGATATAAGCACAGGTACCGTTCCAAAAACCAACTATGGAATAGACAAGACCTACACCTTCCTCACTGAAAGGGACTCAAAACCCCATATTTCCCGCAGAGGAATATATCTGACTAGTAAGAATCTTAAAACCTATGTATTGAAATGTCTCCGTAAGGGAATCAACTCTGTCTAGACTGGCATAAACATGGGAGCAAGAATCAGCTCAAACCCACTATAAAAAGGACGTTCAAAAACAAAACAAAGAAACAGGGAAAATCTTTACAATTCCTTCAGGGAATCTGATGCAACCTGGAATGACCTTATCTACAATGACAGCTGGTTGTGGCATGAGGCTGGACACTTGGGACTGAGAGGATTGGTGAGACTGGGTGAGCACATGCAGACCATTTAAAGCAGTAATGCATGGCACCCATTCCATGGGTCCCAACTCTCCAGGTTGAAGGGAATATTACTACAGCTATAACATGTACGGGAAACCTAGAGAATGGACACACTGTGAATACGAAAGGTCTCTAAACCTCAACGAATAGTCCCTCTCCTGGTGCTCCGGTTTGACTTTCCAACTGCTTTCCTATCAATCTCCCAACTTGGAGAGACAGCCCCTTTAACCTCCTGGTTCGCACAGGTTGCCAATTTGGCCGAGGATGAAAGGGAAGAGGGAGAACCAATGAGAGAGTAGCTGTTAGGCATTTGGATGGGCACATGTCACTCTAATTTCCCGGCAGGAAGAAGAATTAACCAAAGTCTCAGACACCCACCGGGAACCAGTATAGGTCCTGAACCAAAATTTTGGACTTGTGTTCAGCTCACAAAAAACGAGTTGAAAAATGGAGCTCAGGGGCACAGCAATTCACAAACTGGCAGAGTAATCAAGGACAACTATCGTCCAAAAATCTGCTGAGGGAAGGCAACGAGGCGGACTCGAAAGCGAGGCCGAATAGCAGGAAACAGATTTCAAGATGTACGTTGGAATCGCCTGTAAAGCACAGGAAGAGGGGCACAACTTCGACAATGATGCCCTTGGCCTAAAAGGACGGATGCGTTTTCTCCTGAATATATTCAGGAGAAAACGCATCCGCCCTTTTTGGCCAAGCAAGCAAGCGAGCAATGCAAATCTGCACTACAAAGAAGTATCACTTCCCCCCGGTCAAAAGGGAGCTCCACAAAATGTGTAAAAACCAGAAAGCCTAGACCAGCCCTGGAGAACAGGGAACCTTGTTATGCTGATGGGCGGGATGTAAGTTGCCAACTGCCTCACTGGAGGAGTGCATTGTGTTCCCTAAAACAAGTAAACAACAGAGCTACACAGCCAAGGGCACTTCCAGTCTAGGGAATATACCTTGGGAAAACTGAAAATCAATAAGACAGAGCCACCCCCAAATTTAGGGCTGCACTGCTTACAAGAACCTCAACTTGGGTACACCTTAAATATCCCAGGAAATATAAAAACGGTTGCAAAAATTGTGGAAGTTATGTACGATGGAATATCCCTCAGCCATGAAATCAATGTCATAAGACCAGTAGCAGCAAAATGAGTGGATTCAGGGACGATGATTCTAAGTGAAATAAGTCACACAGAAAAACAAACTTATCATAAGATATCACTTAGGAAGATCCTGTAAATATGGCTACACATGAACTGAGTTAGGAAAGAGAACAGAGTCTCACATTTAGAAAACACTCGTATGCCTGCTTAAGGGGGAAGGAGAGGTGGGGTGATGCATAAAACCAGAGTTTGATATAAGCACAGGTACCGTTCCAAAAACCAACTATGGAATAGACAAGACCTACACCTTCCTCAGTGAAAGGGACTCAAAACCCCATATTTCCCGCAGAGGAAGAGATCTGACTAGTAAGAATCTTAAAACCTATGTATTGATATGTCTCCGTAAGGGAATCAAGTGTGTCTAGACTGGCATAAACATGGCAGCGAGAATCAGCTCAAACCCACTATAAAAAGACGTTCAAAAACAAAACAAAGAAACAGGAAAATTCTTTACAATTCCTTCAGTGTCTCTGATGCAACCTGGAAAGACCCTATCTACAATGACAGCTGGTTGTGGCATAAGGCTGGACACTTGGGACTGAGAGGATTGGTGAGACTGGGTGAGCACATGCAGACCCTTTCAAGCAGTAATCCATGGCACCCATTCCATGGGTCCCAACTCTCCAGGTTGAAGGGAATATTACTACAGCTATAACATGTACGGGAAACCTAGAGAATGGACACACTGTGAATACGAAATGTCTCTAAAACTCAACGAATTGTCCCTCTCCTGGTGCTCCGGTTTGACTTTCCAACTGCTTTACTATCAATCTCCCAACTTGGAGAGGCAGCCCCTTTAACCTCCTGGTACGCACAGGTTGCCAATTTGGCCGAGGATGAAAGGGAAGAGGGAGAACCAATGAGAGAGTAGCTGTTAGGCATTTGGATGGGCACATGTCACTCTAATTTCCCGGCAGGAAGAAGAATTAACCAAAGTCTCAGCCACCCACCGGGAACCACTATAGGTCCTGAACCAAAAGTTTGGACTTGCGTTCAGCTCACAAAAAACGAGTTGAAAAATGGAGCTCAGGGGCACAGCAATTCACAAACTGGCAGAGTAATCAAGGAAAACTATCGCCCAAAAATCTGCTGAGGGAAGGCAACGAGGTGGACTCGAATGCGAGGCAGAATAGCAGGAAACAGATTTCAAGAGGTACGTTGGAATCGCCTGTAAAGCACAGGAAGAGGGGCACAACTTCGACAATGATGCACTTGGCCAAAAAGGGCGGATGCGTTTTCTCCTGAATATATTCAGGAGAAAACGCATCCGCCCTTTTTGGCCAAGCAAGCAACCGAGCAATGCAAATCTGCACTACAAAGAAGTATCACTTCCCACCGGTCAAAAGGGACCTCCACAAAATGTGTAAAAACCAGAAAGCCTAGACCAGCCCTGGAGAACAGGGAGCCTTGTTATGCTGATGGGCGGGATGTAAGTTGCCAACTGCCTCACTGGAGGAGTGCATTGTGTTCCCTAAAACAAGTAAACAACAGAGCTACAGAGCCAAGGGCACTTCCAGTCTAGGGAATATACCTTGGGAAAACTGAAAATCAAGAAGACAGAGCCACCCCCAAATTTAGGGCTGCACTGCTTACAAGAACCTCAACTTGGGTACACCTTAAATATCCCAGGAAATATAACAACGGTTGCAAAAATTGTGGAAGTTATGTACGATGGAATATCCCTCAGCCATGAAATCAATGTCATAAGACCAGTAGCAGCAAAATGAGTGGATTCAGGTACGATGATTCTAAGTGAAATAAGTCACAAAGAAAAAGAAACTTATCATAAGATATCACTTAGGAAGATCCTGTAAACATGGCTACACATGAACTGAGTTAGGCAAGAGAACAGAGTCTCACATTTAGAAAACACTCGTATGCCTGCTTAAGGGGGAAGGAGAGGGGGGGTGATGCATAAAACCAGAGTTTTATATAAGCACAGGTACCGTTCCAAAAACCAACTATGGAATAGACAAGACCTACACCTTCCTCACTGAACGGGACTCAAAACCCCATATTCCCCGCAGAGGAATATATCTGACTAGTAAGAATCTTAAAACCTATGTATTGATATGTCTCCTTAAGGGAATCAAGTCTTTCTAGACTGGCATAAACATGGCAGCGAGAATCAGCTCAAACCCACTATAAAAAGGACGTTCAAAAACAAAGCAAGGAAACAGGGAAATTATTTACAATTCCTTCAGGGTCTCTGATGCAACCTGGAATGACCATATCTACAAAGACAGCTGGATGTGGCATGAGGCTGGACACTTGGGACTGAGAGGATTGGTGAGACTGGGTGAGCACATGCAGACCCTTTCAAGCAGTAATCCATGGCACCCATTCCATGGGTCCCAACTCTCCAGGTTGAAGGGAATATTACTACAGCTATAACATGTACGGGAAACCTAGAGAATGGACACACTGTGAATACGAAAGGTCTCTAAACCTCAACGAATAGTCCCTCTCCTGGTGCTCCGGTTTGACTTTCCAACTGCTTTCCTATCAATCTCCCAACTTGGAGAGACAGCCCCTTTAACCTCCTGGTTCGCACAGGTTGCCAATTTGGCCGAGGATGAAAGGGAAGAGGGAGAACCAATGAGAGAGTAGCTGTTAGGCATTTGGATGGGCACATGTCACTCTAATTTCCCGGCAGAAAGAAGAATTAACCAAAGTCTCAGCCACCCACCGGGAACCAGTATAGGTCCTGAACCAAAATTTTGGACTTGTGTTCAGCTCACAAAAAACGAGTTGAAAAATGGAGCTCAGGGGCACAGCAATTCACAAACTGGCAGAGTAATCAAGGACAACTATCGTCCAAAAATCTGCTGAGGGAAGGCAACGAGGCGGACTCGAAAGCGAGGCCGAATAGCAGGAAACAGATTTCAAGATGTACGTTGGAATCGCCTGTAAAGCACAGGAAGAGGGGCACAACTTCGACAATGATGCCCTTGGCCTAAAAGGGGGGATGCGTTTTCTCCTGAATATATTCAGGAGAAAACGCATCCGCCCTTTTTGGCCAAGCAAGCAAGCGGGCAATGCAAATCTGCACTACAAAGAAGTATCACTTCCCACCGGTCAAAAGGGACATCCACAAAATGTGTAAAAAGCAGAAAGGCAAGACAGGCCCTGGAGAACAGGGAGCCTTGTTATGCTGATGGGCGGGATGTAAGTTGCCAACTGCCTCACTGGAGGAGTGCATTGTGTTCCCTAAAACAAGTAAACAACAGAGCTACAGAGCCAAGGGCACTTCCAGTCTAGGGAATATACCTTGGGAAAACTGAAAATCAATAAGACAGAGCCACCCCCAAATTTAGGGCTGCACTGCTTACAAGAACCTCAACTTGGGTACACCTTAAATATCCCAGGAAATATAAAAACGGTTGCAAAAATTGTGGAAGTTATGTACGATGGAATATCCCTCAGCCATGAAATCAATGTCATAAGACCAGTAGCAGCAAAATGAGTGGATTCAGGTACGATGATTCTAAGTGAAATAAGTCACACAGAAAAAGAAACTTATCATAAGATATCACTTAGGAAGATCCTGTAAATATGGCTACACATGAACTGAGTTAGGAAAGAGAACAGAGTCTCACATTTAGAAAACACTCGTATGCCTGCTTAAGGGGGAAGGAGAGGTGGGGTGATGCATAAAACCAGAGTTTGATATAAGCACAGGTACCGTTCCAAAAACCAACTATGGAATAGACAAGACCTACACCTTCCTCAGTGAAAGGGACTCAAAACCCCATATTTCCCGCAGAGGAATATATCTGACTAGTAAGAATCTTAAAACCTATGTATTGATATGTCTCCGTAAGGGAATCAAGTGTGTCTAGACTGGCATAAATATGGCAGCGAGAATCAGCTCAAACCCACTATAAAAAGACGTTCAAAAACAAAACAAAGAAACAGGAAAATTCTTTACAATTCCTTCAGTGTCTCTGATGCAACCTGGAAAGACCCTATCTACAATGACCGCTGGTTGTGGCATAAGGCTGGACACTTGGGACTGAGAGGATTGGTGAGACTGGGTGAGCACATGCAGACCCTTTCAAGCAGTAATCCATGGCACCCATTCCATTGGTCCCAACTCTCCAAGTTGAAGGGAATATTACTACAGCTATAACATGTACGGGAAACCTAGAGAATGGACACACTGTGAATACGAAATGTCTCTAAAACTCAACGAATAGTCCCTCTCCTGGTGCTCCGATTTGACTTTCCAACTGCTTTACTATCAATCTCCCAACTTGGAGAGGCAGCCCCTTTAACCTCCTGGTTCGCACAGGTTGCCAATTTGGCCGAGGATGAAAGGGAAGAGGGAGAACCAATGAGAGAGTAGCTGTTAGGCATTTGGATGGGCACATGTCACTCTAATTTCCCGGCAGAAAGAAGAATTAACCAAAGTCTCAGCCACCCACCGGGAACCAGTATAGGTCCTGAACCAAAATTTTGGACTTGTGTTCAGCTCACAAAAAACGAGTTGAAAAATGGAGCTCAGGGGCACAGCAATTCACAAACTGGCAGAGTAATCAAGGACAACTATCGTCCAAAAATCTGCTGAGGGAAGGCAACGAGGCGGACTCGAAAGCGAGGCCGAATAGCAGGAAACAGATTTCAAGATGTACGTTGGAATCGCCTGTAAAGCACAGGAAGAGGGGCACAACTTCGACAATGATGCCCTTGGCCTAAAAGGGGGGATGCGTTTTCTCCTGAATATATTCAGGAGAAAGCGCATACGCCCTTTTTGGCCAAGCAAGCAAGCGGGCAATGCAAATCTGCACTACAAAGAAGTATCACTTCCCACCGGTCAAAAGGGACATCCACAAAATGTGTAAAAACCAGAAAGGCAAGACAGGCCCTGGAGAACAGGGAGCCTTGTTATGCTGATGGGCGGGATGTAAGTTGCCAACTGCCTCACTGGAGGAGTGCATTGTGTTCCCTAAAACAAGTAAACAACAGAGCTACAGAGCCAAGGGCACTTCCAGTCTAGGGAATATACCATGGGAAAACTGAAAATCAATAAGACAGAGCCACCCCCAAATTTAGGGCTGCACTGCTTACAAGAACCTCAACTTGGGTACACCTTAAATATCCCAGGAAATATAAAAACGGTTGCAAAAATTGTGGAAGTTATGTACGATGGAATATCCCTCAGCCATGAAATCAATGTCATAAGACCAGTAGCAGCAAAATGAGTGGATTCAGGTACGATGATTCTAAGTGAAATAAGTCACACAGAAAAAGAAACTTATCATAAGATATCACTTAGGAAGATCCTGTAAATATGGCTACACATGAACTGAGTTAGGAAAGAGAACAGAGTCTCACATTTAGAAAACACTCGTATGCCTGCTCAAGGGGGAAGGAGAGGTTGGGTGATGCATAAAACCAGAGTTTGATATAAGCACAGGTACCGTTCCAAAAACCAACTATGGAATAGACAAGACCTACACCTTCCTCAGTGAAAGGGACTCAAAACACCATATTTCCCGCAGAGGAATATATCTGACTAGTAAGAATCTTAAAACCTATGTATTGATATGTCTCCGTAAGGGAATCAAGTGTGTCTAGACTGGCATAAACATGGCAGCGAGAATCAGCTCAAACCCACTATAAAAAGACGTTCAAAAACAAAACAAAGAAACAGGAAAATTCTTTACAATTCCTTCAGGGTCTCTGATGCAACCTGGAAAGACCCTATCTACAATGACAGCTGGTTGTGGCATAAGGCTGGACACTTGGGACTGAGAGGATTGGTGAGACTGGGTGAGCAGATGCAGACCCTTTCAAGCAGTAATCCATGGCACCCATTCCATGGGTCCCAACTCTCCAGGTTGAAGGGAATATTACTACAGCTATAACATGTACGGGAAACCTAGAGAATGGACACACTGTGAATACGAAATGTCTCTAAAACTCAACGAATAGTCCCTCTCCTGGTGCTCCAGTTTGACTTTCCAACTGCTTTACTATCAATCTCCCAACTTGGAGAGGCAGCCCCTTTAACCTCCTGGTACGCACATGTTGCCAATTTGGCCGAGGATGAAAGGGAAGAGGGAGAACCAATGAGAGAGTAGCTGTTAGGCATTTGGATGGGCACATGTCACTCTAATTTCCCGGCAGGAAGAAGAATTAACCAAAGTCTCAGCCACCCACCGGGAACCAGTATAGGTCCTGAACCAAAATTTTGGACTTGCGTTCAGCTCACAAAAAACGAGTTGAAAAATGGAGCTCAGGGGCACAGCAATTCACAAACTGGCAGAGTAATCAAGTAAAACTATCGCCCAAAAATCTGCTGAGGGAAGGCAACGAGGCGGACTCAAATGCGAGGCAGAATAGCAGGAAACAGATTTCAAGAGGTACGTTGGAATCGCCTGTAAAGCACAGGAAGAGGGGCACAACTTCGACAATGATGCACTTGGCCAAAAAGGGCGGATGCGTTTTCTCCTGAATATATTCAGGAGAAAACGCATCCGCCCTTTTTGGCCAAGCAAGCAAGCGGGCAATGCAAATCTGCACTACAAAGAAGTATCACTTCCCACCGGTCAAAAGGGACCTCCACAAAATGTGTAAAAACCAGAAAGGCAAGACAGGCCCTGGAGAACAGGGAGGCTTGTTATGCTGATGGGCAGGATGTAAGTTGCCAACTGCCTCACTGGAGGAGTGCATTGTGTTCCCTAAAACAAGTAAACAACAGAGCTACAGAGCCAAGGGCACTTCCAGTCTAGGGAATATACCTTGGGAAAACTGAAAATCAATAAGACAGAGCCACCCCCAAATTTAGGGCTGCACTGCTTATAAGAACCTCAACTTGGGTACACCCTAAATATCCCAGGAAGTATAAAAACGGTTGCAAAAATTGTGGAAGTTATGTACGATGGAATATCCCTCAGCCATGAAATCAATGTCATAAGACCAGTAGCAGCAAAATGAGTGGATTCAGGTACGATGATTCTAAGTGAAATAAGTCACACAGAAAAAGAAACTTATCATAAGATATCACTTAGGAAGATCCTGTAAACATGGCTACACATGAACTGAGTTAGGAAAGAGAACAGAGTCTCACATTTAGAAAACACTCGTATGCCTGCTTAAGGGGGAAGGAGAGGTGGGGTGATGCATAAAACCAGAGTTTGATATAAGCACAGGTACCATTCTAAAAACCAACTATGGAATAGACAAGACCTACACCTTCCTCACTGAAAGGGACTCAAAACCCCATATTTCCCGCAGAGGAATATATCTGACTAGTAAGAATCTTAAAACCTATGTATTGAAATGTCTCCGTAAGGGAATCAACTCTGTCTAGACTGGCATAAACATGGGAGCAAGAATCAGCTCAAACCCACTATAAAAAGGACGTTCAAAAACAAAACAAAGAAACAGGGAAAATCTTTACAATTCCTTCAGGGAATCTGATGCAACCTGGAATGACCTTATCTACAATGACAGCTGGTTGTGGCATGAGGCTGGACACTTGGGACTGAGAGGATTGGTGAGACTGGGTGAGCACATGCAGACCATTTAAAGCAGTAATGCATGGCACCCATTCCATGGGTCCCAACTCTCCAGGTTGAAGGGAATATTACTACAGCTATAACATGTACGGGAAACCTAGAGAATGGACACACTGTGAATACGAAAGGTCTCTAAACCTCAACGAATAGTCCCTCTCCTGGTGCTCCGGTTTGACTTTCCAACTGCTTTCCTATCAATCTCCCAACTTGGAGAGACAGCCCCTTTAACCTCCTGGTTCGCACAGGTTGCCAATTTGGCCGAGGATGAAAGGGAAGAGGGAGAACCAATGAGAGAGTAGCTGTTAGGCATTTGGATGGGCACATGTCACTCTAATTTCCCGGCAGGAAGAAGAATTAACCAAAGTCTCAGACACCCACCGGGAACCAGTATAGGTCCTGAACCAAAATTTTGGACTTGTGTTCAGCTCACAAAAAACGAGTTGAAAAATGGAGCTCAGGGGCACAGCAATTCACAAACTGGCAGAGTAATCAAGGACAACTATCGTCCAAAAATCTGCTGAGGGAAGGCAACGAGGCGGACTCGAAAGCGAGGCCGAATAGCAGGAAACAGATTTCAAGATGTACGTTGGAATCGCCTGTAAAGCACAGGAAGAGGGGCACAACTTCGACAATGATGCACTTGGCCAAAAAGGGCGGATGCGTTTTCTCCTGAATATATTCAGGAGAAAACGCATACGCCCTGTTTGGCCAAGCAAGCAAGCGGGCAATGCAAATCTGCACTACAAAGAAGTATCACTTCCCACCGGTCAAAAGGGACATCCACAAAATGTGTAAAAACCAGAAAGGCAAGACAGGCCCTGGAGAACAGGGAGCCTTGTTATGCTGATGGGCGGGATGTAAGTTGCCAACTGCCTCACTGGAGGAGTGCATTGTGTTCCCTAAAACAAGTAAACAACAGAGCTACAGAGCCAAGGGCACTTCCAGTCTAGGGAATATACCTTGGGAAAACTGAAAATCAATAAGAGAGAGCCACCCCCACATTTAGGGCTGCACTGCTTACAAGAACCTCAACTTGGGTACACCTTAAATATCCCAGGAAATATAAAAACGGTTGCAAAAATTGTGGAAGTTATGTACGAAGGAATATCCCTCAGCCATGAAATCAATGTCATAAGACCAGTAGCAGCAAAATGAGTGGATTCAGGTACGATGATTCTAAGTGAAATAAGTCACACAGAAAAAGAAACTTATCATAAGATATCACTTAGGAAGATCCTGTAAATATGGCTACACATGAACTGAGTTAGGAAAGAGAACAGAGTCTCACATTTAGAAAACACTCGTATGCCTGCTTAAGGGGGAAGGAGAGGTGGGGTGATGCATAAAACCAGAGTTTGATATAAGCACAGGTACCGTTCCAAAAACCAACTAAGGAATAGACAAGACCTACACCTTCCTCAGTGAAAGGGACTCAAAACACCATATTTCCCGCAGAGGAATATATCTGACTAGTAAGAATCTTAAAACCTATGTATTGATATGTCTCCGTAAGGGAATCAAGTGTGTCTAGACTGGCATAAACATGGCAGCGAGAATCAGCTCAAACCCACTATAAAAAGACGTTCAAAAACAAAACAAAGAAACAGGAAAATTCTTTACAATTCCTTCAGGGTCTCTGATGCAACCTGGAAAGACCCTATCTACAATGACAGCTGGTTGTGGCATAAGGCTGGACACTTGGGACTGAGAGGATTGGTGAGACTGGGTGAGCACATGCAGACCCTTTCAAGCAGTAATCCATGGCACCCATTCCATGGGTCCCAACTCTCCAGGTTGAAGGGAATATTACTACAGCTATAACATGTACGGGAAACCTAGAGAATGGACACACTGTGAATACGAAATGTCTCTAAAACTCAACGAATAGTCCCTCTCCTGGTGCTCCGGTTTGACTTTCCAACTGCTTTACTATCAATCTCCCAACTTGGAGAGGCAGCCCCTTTAACCTCCTGGTACGCACAGGTTGCCAATTTGGCCGAGGATGAAAGGGAAGAGGGAGAACCAATGAGAGAGTAGCTGTTAGGCATTTGGATGGGCACATGTCACTCTAATTTCCCGGCAGGAAGAAGAATTAACCAAAGTCTCAGCCACCCACCGGGAAACAGTATAGGTCCTGAACCAAAATTTTGGACTTGCGTTCAGCTCACAAAAAACGAGTTGTAAAATGGAGCTCAGGGGCACAGCAATTCACAAACTGGCAGAGTAATCAAGGACAACTATCGCCCAAAAATTTGCTGAGGGAAGGCAACGAGGCGGACTCAAATGCGACGCAGAATAGCAGGAAACAGATTTCAAGAGGTACGTTGGAATCGCCTGTAAAGCACAGGAAGAGGGGCACAACTTCGACAATGACGCACTTGGCCAAAAAGGGCGTATGCGTTTTCTCCTGAATATATTCAGGAGAAAACGCATACGCCCTTTTTGGCCAAGCAAGCAAGCGGGCAATGCAAATCTGCACTACAAAGAAGTATCACTTCCCACCGGTCAAAAGGGACCTCCACAAAATGTGTAAAAACCAGAAAGGCTAGACCAGCCCTGGAGAACAGGGAGCCTTGTTATGCTGATGGGCGGGATGTAAGTTGCCAACTGCGTCACTGGAGGAGTGCATTGTGTTCCCTAAAACAAGTAAACAACAGAGCTTCAGAGCCAAGGGCACTTCCAGTCTAGGGAATATACCTTGGGAAAACTGAAAATCAATAAGACAGAGCCACCCCCAAATTTAGGGCTGCACTGCTTACAAGAACCTCAACTTGGGTACACCTTAAATATCCCAGGAAATATAAAAACGGTTGCAAAAATTGTGGAAGTTATGTACGAAGGAATATCCCTCAGCCATGAAATCAATGTCATAAGACCAGTAGCAGCAAAATGAGTGGATTCAGGTACGATGATTCTAAGTGAAATAAGTCACACAGAAAAAGAAACTTATCATAAGATATCACTTAGGAAGATCCTGTAAACATGGCTACACATGAACTGAGTTAGGAAAGAGAACAGAGTCTCACATTTAGAAAACACTCGTATGCCTGCTTAAGGGGGAAGGAGAGGTGGGGTGATGCATAAAACCAGAGTTTGATATAAGCACAGGTACCGTTCCAAAAACCAACTATGGAATAGACAAGACTTACACCTTCCTCACTGAAAGGGACTCAAAACCCCATATTTCCCGCAGAGGAATATATCTGACTAGTAAGAATCTTAAAACCTATGTATTGAAATGTCTCCGTAAGGGAATCAACTCTGTCTAGACTGGCATAAACATGTGAGCAAGAATCAGCTCAAACCCACTATAAAAAGGACGTTCAAAAACAAAACAAAGAAACAGGGAAATTCTTTACAATTCCTTCAGGGAATCTGATGCAACCTGGAATGACCTTATCTACAATGACAGCTGGTTGTGGCATGAGGCTGGACACTTGGGACTGAGAGGATTGGTGAGACTGGGTGAGCACATGCAGACCATTTAAAGCAGTAATGCATGGCACCCATTCCATGGGTCCCAACTCTCCAGGTTGAAGGGTATATTACTACAGCTATAACATGTACGGGAAACCTAGAGAATGGACACACTGTGAATACGAAAGGTCTCTAAACCTCAACGAATAGTCCCTCTCCTGGTGCTCCGGTTTGACTTTCCAACTGCTTTCCTATCAATCTCCCAACTTGGAGAGACAGCCCCTTTAACCTCCTGGTTCGCACAGGTTGCCAATTTGGCCGAGGATGAAAGGGAAGAGGGAGAACCAATGAGAGAGTAGCTGTTAGGCATTTGGATGGGCACATGTCACTCTAATTTCCCGGCAGGAAGAAGAATTAACCAAAGTCTCAGACACCCACCGGGAACCAGTATAGGTCCTGAACCAAAATTTTGGACTTGTGTTCAGCTCACAAAAAACGAGTTGAAAAATGGAGCTCAGGGGCACAGCAATTCACAAACTGGCAGAGTAATCAAGGACAACTATCGTCCAAAAATCTGCTGAGGGAAGGCAACGAGGCGGACTCGAAAGCGAGGCCGAATAGCAGGAAACAGATTTCAAGATGTACGTTGGAATCGCCTGTAAAGCACAGGAAGAGGGGCACAACTTCGACAATGATGCACTTGGCCAAAAAGGGCGGATGCGTTTTCTCCTGAATATATTCAGGAGAAAACGCATACGCCCTGTTTGGCCAAGCAAGCAAGCGGGCAATGCAAATCTGCACTACAAAGAAGTATCACTTCCCACCGGTCAAAAGGGACATCCACAAAATGTGTAAAAACCAGAAAGGCAAGACAGGCCCTGGAGAACAGGGAGCCTTGTTATGCTGATGGGCGGGATGTAAGTTGCCAACTGCCTCACTGGAGGAGTGCATTGTGTTCCCTAAAACAAGTAAACAACAGAGCTACAGAGCCAAGGACACTTCCAGTCTAGGGAATATACGTTGGGAAAACTGAAAATCAATAAGACAGAGCCACCCCCAAATTTAGGGCTGCACTGCTTACAAGAACCTCAACTTGGGTACACCTTAAATATCCCAGGAAATATAAAAACGGTTGCAAAAATTGTGGAAGTTATGTACGAAGGAATATCCCTCAGCCATGAAATCAATGTCATAAGACCAGTAGCAGCAAAATGAGTGGATTCAGGTACGATGATTCTAAGTGAAATAAGTCACACAGAAAAAGAAACTTATCATAAGATATCACTTAGGAAGATCCTGTAAATATGGCTACACATGAACTGAGTTAGGAAAGAGAACAGAGTCTCACATTTAGAAAACACTCGTATGCCTGCTTAAGGGGGAAGGAGAGGTGGGGTGATGCATAAAACCAGAGTTTGATATAAGCACAGGTACCGTTCCAAAAACCAACTAAGGAATAGACAAGACCTACACCTTCCTCAGTGAAAGGGACTCAAAACACCATATTTCCCGCAGAGGAATATATCTGACTAGTAAGAATCTTAAAACCTATGTATTGATATGTCTCCGTAAGGGAATCAAGTGTGTCTAGACTGGCATAAACATGGCAGCGAGAATAAGCTCAAACCCACTATAAAAAGACGTTCAAAAACAAAACAAAGAAACAGGAAAATTCTTTACAATTCCTTCAGGGTCTCTGATGCAACCTGGAAAGACCATATCTACAATGACAGCTGGTTGTGGCATAAGGCTGGACACTTGGGACTGAGAGGATTGGTGAGACTGGGTGAGCACATGCAGACCCTTTCAAGCAGTAATCCATGGCACCCATTCCATGGGTCCCAACTCTCCAGGTTGAAGGGAATATTACTACAGCTATAACATGTACGGGAAACCTAGAGAATGGACACACTGTGAATACGAAATGTCTCTAAAACTCAACGAATAGTCCCTCTCCTGGTGCTCCGGTTTGACTTTCCAACTGCTTTACTATCAATCTCCCAACTTGGAGAGGCAGCCCCTTTAACCTCCTGGTACGCACAGGTTGCCAATTTGGCCGAGGATGAAAGGGAAGAGGGAGAACCAATGAGAGAGTAGCTGTTAGGCATTTGGATGGGCACATGTCACTCTAATTTCCCGGCAGGAAGAAGAATTAACCAAAGTCTCAGCCACCCACCGGGAACCAGTATAGGTCCTGAACCAAAATTTTGGACTTGCGTTCAGCTCACAAAACACGAGTTGAAAAATGGAGCTCAGGGGCACAGCAATTCACAAACTGGCAGAGTAATCAAGTAAAACTATCGCCCAAAAATTTGCTGAGGGAAGGCAACGAGGCGGACTCAAATGCGAGGCAGAATAGCAGGAAACAGATTTCAAGAGGTACGTTGGAATCGCCTGTAAAGCACAGGAAGAGGGGCACAACTTCGACAATGATGCACTTGGCCAAAAAGGGCGGATGCGTTTTCTCCTGAATATATTCAGGAGAAAACGCATACGCCCTTTTTGGCCAAGCAAGCAAGCGGGCAATGCAAATCTGCACTACAAAGAAGTATCAATTCCCACCGGTCAAAAGGGACCTCCACAAAATGTGTAAAAACCAGAAAGGCTAGACCAGCCCTGGAGAACAGGGAGCCTTGTTATGCTGATGGGCGGGATGTAAGTTGCCAACTGCCTCACTGGAGGAGTGCATTGTGTTCCCTAAAACAAGTAAACAACAGAGCTACAGAGCCAAGGGCACTTCCAGTCTAGGGAATATACCTTGGGAAAACTGAAAATCAATAAGACAGAGCCACCCCCAAATTGAGGGCTGCACTGCTTACAAGAACCTCAACTTGGGTACACCTTAAATATCCCAGGAAATATAAAAACGGTTGCAAAAATTGTGGAAGTTATGTACGAAGGAATATCCCTCAGCCATGAAATCAATGTCATAAGACCAGTAGCAGCAAAATGAGTGGATTCAGGTACGATGATTCTAAGTGAAATAAGTCACACAGAAAAAGAAACTTATCATAAGATATCACTTAGGAAGATCCTGTAAATATGGCTACACATGAACTGAGTTAGGAAAGAGAACAGAGTCTCACATTTAGAAAACACTCGTATGCCTGCTTAAGGGGGAAGGAGAGGTGGGGTGATGCATAAAACCAGAGTTTGATATAAGCACAGGTACCGTTCCAAAAACCAACTATGGAATAGACAAGACCTACACCTTCCTCAGTGAAAGGGACTCAAAACACCATATTTCCCGCAGAGGAATATATCTGACTAGTAAGAATCTTAAAACCTATGTATTGAAATGTCTCCGTAAGGGAATCAACTCTGTCTAGACTGGCATAAACATGGCAGTGAGAATCAGCTCAAACCCACTATAAAAAGACGTTCAAAAACAAAACAAAGAAACAGGAAAATTCTTTACAATTCCTTCAGGGTCTCTGATGCAACCTGGAAAGACCCTATCTACAATGACAGCTGGTTGTGGCATAAGGCTGGACACTTGGGACTGAGAGGATTGGTGAGACTGGGTGAGCACATGCAGACCCTTTCAAGCAGTAATCCATGGCACCCATTCCATGGGTCCCAACTCTCCAGGTTGAAGGGAATATTACTACAGCTATAACATGTACGGGAAACCTAGAGAATGGACACACTGTGAATACGAAATGTCTCTAAAACTCAACGAATAGTCCCTCTCCTGGTGCTCCGGTTTGACTTTCCAACTGCTTTACTATCAATCTCCCAACTTGGAGAGGCAGCCCCTTTAACCTCCTGGTACGCACAGGTTGCCAATTTGGCCGAGGATGAAAGGGAAGAGGGAGAACCAATGAGAGAGTAGCTGTTAGGCATTTGGATGGGCACATGTCACTCTAATTTCCCGGGAGGAAGAAGAATTAACCAAAGTCTCAGCCACCCACCGGGAACCAGTATAGGTCCTGAACCAAAATTTTGGACTTGCGTTCAGCTCACAAAAAACGAGTTGAAAAATGGAGCTCAGGGGCACAGCAATTCACAAACTGGCAGAGTAATCAAGGAAAACTATCGCCCAAAAATCTGCTGAGGGAAGGCAACGAGGCGGACTCGAATGCGAGGCAGAATAGCAGGAAACAGATTTCAAGAGGTACGTTGGAATCGCCTGTAAAGCACAGGAAGAGGGGCACAACTTCGACAATGATGCACTTGGCCAAAAAGGGCGGATGCGTTTTCTCCTGAATATATTCAGGAGAAAACGCATACGCCCTTTTTGGCCAAGCAAGCAAGCGGGCAATGCAAATCTGCACTACAAAGAAGTATCACTTCCCACCGGTCAAAAGGGACCTCCACAAAATGTGTAAAAACCAGAAAGGCAAGACAGGCCCTGGAGAACAGGGAGGCTTGTTATGCTGATGGGCAGGATGTAAGTTGCCAACTGCCTCACTGGAGGAGTGCATTGTGTTCCCTAAAACAAGTAAACAACAGAGCTACAGAGCCAAGGGCACTTCCAGTCTAGGGAATATACCTTGGGAAAACTGAAAATCAATAAGACAGAGCCAACCCCAAATTTAGGGCTGCACTGCTTACAAGAACCTCAACTTGGGTACACCTTAAATATCCCAGGAAATATAAAAATGGTTGCAAAAATTGTGGAAGTTATGTACGATGGAATATCCCTCAGCCATGAAATCAATGTCATAAGACCAGTAGCAGCAAAATGAGTGGATTCAGGTACGATGATTCTAAGGGAAATAAGTCACACAGAAAAAGAAACTTATCATAAGATATCACTTAGGAAGATCCTGTAACCATGGCTACCCATGAACTGAGTTAGGAAAGAGAACAGAGTCTCACAATTAGAAAACACTCGTATGCCTGCTTAAGAAGGAAGGAGAGGTGGGGTGATGCATAAAACCAGAGTTTGATATAAGCACAGGTACCGTTCCAAAAACCAACTATGGAATAGACAAGACCTACACGTTCCTCACTGAAAGGGACTCAAAACCCCATATTTCCCGCAGAGGAATATATCTGACTAGTAAGAATCTTAAAACCTATGTATTGATATGTCTCCGTAAGGGAATCAAGTGTGTCTAGACTGGCATAAACATGGCAGCGAGAATCAGCTCAAACCCACTATAAAAAGGACGTTCAAAAACAAAACAAAGAAACAGGGAAATTCTTTACAATTCCTTCAGGGTCTCTGATGCAACCTGGAATGACCCTATCTACAATGACAGCTGGATGTGGCATGAGGCTGGACACTTGGGACTGAGAGGATTGGTGAGACTGGGTGAGCATATGCAGACCATTTCAAGCAGTAATCCATGGCACCCATTCCATGGGTCCCAACACTCCAGGTTGAAGGGAATATTACTACAGCTATAACATGTACGGGAAACCTAGAGAATGGACACACTGTGAATACGAAAGGTCTCTAAACCTCAACGAATAGTCCCTCTCCTGGTGCTCCGGTTTGACTTTCCAACTGCTTTCCTATCAATCTCCCAACTTGGAGAGACAGCCCCTTTAACCTCCTGGTTCGCACAGGTTGCCAATTTGGCCGAGGATGAAAGGGAAGAGGGAGAACCAATGAGAGAGTAGCTGTTAGGCATTTGGATGGGCACATGTCACTCTAATTTCCCGGCAGGAAGAAGAATTAACCAAAGTCTCAGACACCCACCGGGAACCAGTATAGGTCCTGAACCAAAATTTTGGACTTGTGTTCAGCTCACAAAAAACGAGTTGAAAAATGGAGCTCAGGGGCACAGCAATTCACAAACTGGCAGAGTAATCAAGGACAACTATCGTCCAAAAATCTGCTGAGGGAAGGCAACGAGGCGGACTCGAAAGCGAGGCCGAATAGCAGGAAACAGATTTCAAGATGTACGTTGGAATCGCCTGTAAAGCACAGGAAGAGGGGCACAACTTCGACAATGATGCACTTGGCCAAAAAGGGCGGATGCGTTTTCTCCTGAATATATTCAGGAGAAAACGCATACGCCCTGTTTGGCCAAGCAAGCAAGCGGGCAATGCAAATCTGCACTACAAAGAAGTATCACTTCCCACCGGTCAAAAGGGACATCCACAAAATGTGTAAAAACCAGAAAGGCAAGACAGGCCCTGGAGAACAGGGAGCCTTGTTATGCTGATGGGCGGGATGTAAGTTGCCAACTGCCTCACTGGAGGAGTGCATTGTGTTCCCTAAAACAAGTAAACAACAGAGCTACAGAGCCAAGGGCACTTCCAGTCTAGGGAATATACCTTGGGAAAACTGAAAATCAATAAGACAGAGCCACCCCCAAATTTAGGGCTGCACTGCTTACAAGAACCTCAACTTGGGTACACCTTAAATATCCCAGGAAATATAAAAACGGTTGCAAAAATTGTGGAAGTTATGTACGAAGGAATATCCCTCAGCCATGAAATCAGTGTCATAAGACCAGTAGCAGCAAAATGAGTGGATTCAGGTACGATGATTCTAAGTGAAATAAGTCACACAGAAAAAGAAACTTATCATAAGATATCACTTAGGAAGATCCTGTAAATATGGCTACACATGAACTGAGTTAGGAAAGAGAACAGAGTCTCACATTTAGAAAACACTCGTATGCCTGCTAAAGGGGGAAGGAGAGGTGGGGTGATGCATAAAACCAGAGTTTGATATAAGCACAGGTACCGTTCCAAAAACCAACTATGGAATAGACAAGACCTACACCTTCCTCAGTGAAAGGGACTCAAAACACCATATTTCCCACAGAGGAATATATCTGACTAGTAAGAATCTTAAAACCTATGTATTGAAATGTCTCCGTAAGGGAATCAAGTGTGTCTAGACTGGCATAAACATGGCAGCAAGAATCAGCTCAAACCCACTATAAAAAGACGTTCAAAAACAAAACACAGAAACAGGAAAATTCTTTACAATTCCTTCAGGGTCTCTGATGCAACCTGGAAAGACCCTATCTACAATGACAGCTGGTTGTGGCATAAGGCTGGACACTTGGGACTGAGAGGATTGATGAGACTGGGTGAGCACATGCAGACCGTTTAAAGCAGTAATCCATGGCACCCATTCCATGGGTCCCAACTATCCAGGTTGAAGGGAATATTACTACAGCTATAACATGTACGGGAAACCTAGAGAATGGACACACTGTGAATACGAAAGGTCTCTAAAACTCAACGAATAGTCCCTCTCCTGGTGCTCCGGTTTGACTTTCCAACTGCTTTACTATCAATCTCCCAACATGGAGAGACTACCCCTTTAACCTCCTGGTACGCACAGGTTGCCAATTTGGCCGAGGATGAAAGGGAAGAGGGAGAACCAATGAGAGAGTAGCTGTTAGGCATTTGGATGGGCACATGTCACTCTAATTTCCCGGCAGGAAGAAGAATTAACCAAAGTCTCAGCCACCCACCGGGAACCAGTATAGGTCCTGAACCAAAATTTTGGAGTTGGGTTCTGCTCACGAAAAACGAGTTGAAAAATGGAGCTCAGGGGCACAGCAATTCACAAACTGGCAGAGTAATCAAGGACAACTATCGTCCAAAAATCTGCTGAGGGAAGGCATCGAGGTGGACTCGAAAGCGAGGCAGAATAGCAGGAAACAGATTTCAAGAGTTACGTTGGAATCACCTGTAAAGCACAGGAAGAGGGGCACAACATCAACAATGACGCCCTTGGCCAAAAAGGGCGGATGCGTTTTCTCCTGAATATATTCAGGAGAAAACGCATACGCCCTTTTTGGCCAAGCAAGCAAGCGGGCAATGCAAATCTGCACTACAAAGAAGTATCACTTCCCACCGGTCAAAAGGGACATCCACAAAATGTGTAAAAACCAGAAAGGCAAGACCGGCCCTGGAGAACAGGGAGCCTTGTTATGCTGATGGGCGGGATGTAAGTTGCCAACTGCCTCACTGGAGGAGTGCATTGTGTTCCCTAAAACAAGTAAACAACAGAGCTACAGAGCCAAGGGCACTTCCAGTCTAGGGAATATACCTTGGGAAAACTGAAAATCAATAAGACAGAGCCACCCCCAAATTTAGGGCTGCACTGCTTACAAGAACCTCAACTTGGGTACACCTTAAATATCCCAGGAAATATAAAAATGGTTCCAAAAATTGTGGAAGTTATGTACGATGGAATATCCCTCAGCCATGAAATCAATGTCATAAGACCAGTAGCAGCAAAATGAGTGGATTCAGGTACGATGATTCTAAGGGAAATAAGTCACACAGAAAAAGAAACTTATCATAAGATATCACTTAGGAAGATCCTGTAACCATGGCTACACATGAACTGAGTTAGGAAAGAGAACAGAGTCTCACATTTAGAAAACACTCGTATGCCTGCTTAAGGGGGAAGGAGAGGTGGGGTGATGCATCAAACCAGAGTTTGATATAAGCACAGGTACCGTTCCAAAAACCAACTATGGAATAGAGAAGACCTACACCTTCCGCAGTGAAAGGGACTCAAAACCCCATATTTCCCGCAGAAGTATATATCTGACTAGTAAGAATCTTAAAACCTATGTATTGATATGTCTCCATAAGGGACTCAAGTGTGTCTAGACTGGCATAAACATGGCAGCGAGAATCAGCTCAAACCCACTATAAAAAGGACGTTCAAAAACAACACAAAGAAACAGGGAAATTCTTTACAATTCCTTCAGCGTTTCTGATGCAACCTCGAATGACCCTATCTACAATGACAGCTGGATGTGGCATGAGGCTGGACACTTGGGACTGAGAGGATTGGTGAGACTGGGTGAGCACATGCAGACCCTTTCAAGCAGTAATGCATGGTACCCATTCCATGGGTCCCAACTCTCCAGGTTGAAGGGAATATTACTACAGCTATAACATGTATGGGAAACCTAGAGAATGGACACACTGTGAATACGAAAGGTCTCTAAAACTCAACGAATAGTCCCTCTCCTGGTGCTCCGGTTTGACTTTCCAACTGCTTTACTATCAATCTCCCAACTTGGAGAGACAGCCCCTTTAACCTCCTGGTTCGCACAGGTTGCCAATTTGGCCGAGGATGAAAGGGAAGAGGGAGAACCAATGAGAGAGTAGCTGTTAGGCATTTGGATGGGCACATGTCACTCTAATTTCCCAGCATGTAGAAGAATTAACCAAAGTCTCAGCAACCCACCGGGAACCAGGATAGGTCCTGAACCAAAATTTTGGACTTGCGTTCAGCTCACAAAAAACGAGTTCAGAAATGGAGGTCAGGGGCACAGCAATTCACAAACTGGCAGAGTAATCAATGACAACTATAGCCCAAAAATCTGCTGAGGGAAGGCAACGAGGCGGACTTGAAAGCGAGGCAGAATAGCAAGAAACAGATTTCAAGAGGTACGTTGGAATCGCCTGTAAAGCACAGGAAGAGGGGCACAACTTCGACAATGATGCACTTGGCCAAAAAGGGCGGATGCGTTTTCCCCTGAATATATTCAGGAGAAAACGCATACGCCCTTTTTGGCCAAGCAAGCAAGCGGGCAATGCAAATCTGCACTACAAAGAAGTATCACTTCCCACCGGTCAAAAGGGACATCCACAAAATGTGTAAAAACCAGAAAGGCAAGAACAGCCCTGGAGAACAGGGAGCCGTGTTATGCTGATGGGCGGGATGTAAGTTGCCAACTGCCTCACTGGAGGAGTGCATTGTGTTCCCTAAAACAAGTAAACAACAGAGCTACAGAGCCAAGGGCACTTCCAGTCTAGGGAATATACCTTGGGAAAACTGAAAATCAATAAGACAGAGCCACCCCCAAATTTAGGGCTGCACTGCTTACAAGAACCTCAACTTGGGTACACCTTAAATATCCCAGGAAATATAAAAATGGTTCCAAAAATTGTGGAAGTTATGTACGATGGAATATCCCTCAGCCATGAAATCAATGTCATAAGACCAGTAGCAGCAAAATGAGTGGATTCAGGTACGATGATTCTAAGTGAAATAAGTCACACAGAAAAAGAAACTTATCATAAGATATCACTTAGCAAGATCCTGTAACCATGGCTACACATGAACTGAGTTAGGAAAGAGAACAGAGTCTCACATTTAGAAAACACTCGTATGCCTGCTTAAGGGGGAAGGAGAGGTGGGGTGATGCATAAAACCAGAGTTTGATATAAGCACAGGTACCGTTCCAAAAACCAACTATGGAATAGACAAGACCTACACCTTCTTCAGGGAAAGGGACTCAAAACCACATATTTCCCACAGAGGAATATATCTGACTAGTAAGAATCTTAAAACCTATGTATTGATATGTCTCCATAAGGGAATCAAGTGTGTCTAGACTGGCATAAACATGGCAGCGAGAATCAGCTCAAACCCACTATAAAAAGGACGTTCAAAAACAAAACAAAGAAACAGGGAAATTCTTTACAATTCCTTCAGGGTCTCTGATGCAACCTGGAATGACCCTATGTACAATGACAGCTGGATGTGGCATGATGCTGGACACTTGGGACTGAGAGGATTTGTGAGACTGGGTGAGCACATGCAGACCCTTTCAAGCAGTAATGCATGTCACCCATTCCATGGGTCCCAACTCTCCAGGTTGAAGGGAATATTACTACAGCTATAACATGTACGGGAAACCTAGAGAATGGACACACTGTGAATACGAAAGGTCTCTAAAACTCAACAAATAGTCCCTCTCCTGGTGCTCCGGTTTGACTTTCCAACTGCTTTACTATCAATCTCCCAACTTGGAGAGACAGCCCCTTTAAACTCCTGGTTCGCACAGGTTGCCAATTTGGCCGAGGATGAAAGGGAAGAGGGAGAAGCAATGAGAGAGTAGCTGTTAGGCATTTGGATGGGCACATGTCACTCTAATTTCCCGGCAGGAAGAAGAATTAACCAAAGTCTCAGCAACCCACCGGGAACCAGTATAGGTCCTGAACCAAAATTTTGGACTTGGGTTCTGCTCACAAAAAACGAGTTGAAAAATGGAGCTCAGGGGCACAGCAATTCACAAACTGGCAGAGTAATCAAGGACAACTATCGCCCAAAAATCTGCTGAGGGAAGGCAACGAGGCGGACTCGAAAGCGAGGCAGAATAGCAGGAAAAAGATTTCAAGAAGTACGGTGGAATCGCCTGTAAAGCACAGGAAGAGGGGCACAACTTCGACAGTGATGCACTTGGCCAAAAAGGGCGGATGCGTTTTCTCCTGAATATATTCAGGAGAAAATGCATCCGCCCTTTTTTGCCAAGCAAGCAAGCGGGCAATGCAAATCTGCACTACAAAGAAGTATCACTTCCCACCGGTCAAAAGGGACATCCACAAAATGTGTAAAAACCAGAAAGGCAAGACAGGCCCTGGAGAACAGGGAGCCTTGTTATGCTGATGGGCGGGATGTAAGTTGCCAACTGCCTCACTGGAGGAGTGCATTGTGTTCCCTAAAACAAGTAAACAACAGAGCTACAGAGCCAAGGGCACTTCCAGTCTAGGGAATATACCTTGGGAAAACTGAAAATCAATAAGACAGAGCCACCCCCAAATTTAGGGCTGCACTGCTTACAAGAACCTCAACTTGGGTACACCTTAAATATCCCAGGAAATATAAAAATGGTTCCAAAAACTGTGGAAGTTATGTACGATGGAATATCCCTCAGCCATGAAATCAATGTCATAAGACCAGTAGCAGCAAAATGAGTGGATTCAGGTACGATGATTCTAAGTGAAATAAGTCACACAGAAAAAGAAATTTATCATAAGATATCACTTAGGAAGATCCTGTAACCATGGCTACACATGAACTGAGTTAGGAAAGAGAACAGAGTCTCACATTGAGAAAACACTCGTATGCCTGCTTAAGGGGGAAGGAGAGGAGGGGTGATGCATAAAACCAGAGTTTGATATAAGCACAGGTACCGTTCCAAAAACCAACTATGGAATAGACAAGACCTACACCTTCCTCAGTGAAAGGGACTCAAAACCACATATTTCCCGCAGAGGTATATATCTGACTAGTAAGAATCTTAAAACCTATGAATTGATATGTCTCCGTAAGGGAATCAAGTGTGTCTAGACTGGCATAAACATGGCAGCGAGAATCAGCTCAAACCCACTATAAAAAGGACGTTCAAAAACAAAACAAAGAAACAGGGAAATTCTTTACAATTCCTTCAGCGTTTCTGATGCAACCTCGAAAGACCCTATCTACAATGACAGCTGGATGTGGCATGAGGCTGGACACTTGAGACTGAGCGGATTGGTGAGACTGGGTGAGCACATGCAGACCCTTTCAAGCAGTAATGCATGGCACCCATTCCATGGGTCCCGACTCTCCAGGTTGAAGGGAATATTACTACAGCTATAACATGTACGGGAAACCTAGAGAATGGACACACTGTGAATACGAAAGGTCTCTAAAACTCAACGAATAGTCCCTCTCCTGGTGCTCCGGTTTGACTTTCCAACTGCTTTACTATCAAACTCCCAACTTGGAGAGACAGCCCCTTTAAACTCCTGGTTCGCACAGGTTGCCAATTTGGCCGAGGATGAAAGGGAAGAGGGAGAACCAATGAGAGAGTAGCTGTTAGGCATTTGGATGGGCACATGTCACTCTAATTTCCCGGCAGGAAGAAGAATTAACCAAAGTCTCAGCCACCCACCGGGAACCAGTATAGGTCCTGAACCAAAATTTTGGACTTGCGTTCAGCTCACAAAAAACGAGTTGAAAAATGGAGCTCAGGGGCACAGCAATTCACAAACTGGCAGAGTAATCAAGGACAACTATCGCCCAAAAATCTGCTGAGGGAAGGCAACGAGGCGGACTCGAAAGTGAGGCAGAATAGCAGGAAACAGATTTCAAGAGGTACGTTGGAATCGCCTGTAAAGCACAGGAAGAGGGGCACAACTTCGACAATGATGCACTTGGCCAAAAAGGGCGGATGCGTTTTCTCCTCAATATATTCAGGAGAAAACACATACGCCTTTTTTGGCCAAGCAAGCAAGCGGGCAATGCAAATCTGCACTACAAAGAAGTATCACTTCCCACCGGTCAAAAGGGACATCCACAAAATGTGTAAGAACCAGAAAGGCAAGACAGGCCCTGGAGAACAGGGAGCCTTGTTATGCTGATGGGCGGGATGTAAGTTGCCAACTGCCTCACTGGAGGAGTGCATTGTGTTCCCTAAAACAAGTAAACAACAGAGCTACAGAGCCAAGGGCACTTCCAGTCTAGGGAATATACCTTGGGAAAACTGAAAATCAATAAGACAGAGCGTCCCCCAAATTTAGGGCTGCACTTCTTACAAGAACCTCAACTTGGGTACACCTTAAATATCCCAGGAAATATAAAAATGGTTCCAAAATTTGTGGAAGTTATGTACGATGGAATATCCCTCAGCCATGAAATCAATGTCATAAGACCAGTAGCAGCAAAATGATTGGATTCAGGTACGATGATTCTAAGTGAAATAAGTCACACAGAAAAAGGAACTTATCATAAGATATCACTTAGGAAGATCCTGTAACCATGGCTACACATGAACTGAGTTAGGAAAGAGAACAGAGTCTCACATTTAGAAAACACTCGTATGCCTGCTTAAGGGGGAAGGAGAGGTGGGGTGATGCATAAAACCAGAGTTTGATATAAGCACAGGTACCATTCCAAAAACCAACTATGGATTAGACAAGACCTACACCTTCCTCAGGGAAAGGGACTCAAAACCCCATATTTCCTGCAGAGGAATATATCTGACTAGTAAGAATCTTAAAACCTATGTATTGATATGTCTCTGTAAGGGAATCAAGTGTGTCTAGACTGGCATAAACATGGCAGCGAGAATCAGCTCAAACCCACTATAAAAAGGACGTTCAGAAACAAAACAAAGAAACAGGGAAATTCTTTACAATTCCTTCAGGGTCTCTGATGCAACCTGGAATGACCCTATCTACAATGACAGCTGGATGTGGCATGATGCTGGACACTTGGGACTGAGAGGATTTGTGAGACGGGGTGAGCACATGCAGACCCTTTCAAGCAGTAATGCATGGCACCCATTCCATGGGTCCCAACTCTCCAGGTTGAAGGGAATATTACTACAGCTATATCATGTACGGGAAACCTAGAGAATGGACACACTGTGAATATGAAAGGTCTCTAAAACTCAACGAATAGTCCCTCTCCTGGTGCTCCGGTTTGACTTTCCAACTGCTTTACTATCAATCTCCCAACTTGGAGAGACAGCCCCTTTAACCTCCTGGTTCG